>NW_007232168.1:424881-602408 GCF_000164805.1 Carlito syrichta | reverse complement strand
AAAAAAAAAAAAAAAAGAAAAGAAAAGAAACAAAGCAGGAGGTATCACACTTCCAGACTTTAAACTTTATTATAAGGCTACAATAATCAAAATAGCCTGATATTGGTACAAGAACAGGCATATCGATCAATGGAACAGGACAGAGATTCCAGAAGCAAAACCTCAATTTCTCAGCCAACCCATCTTTGACAAATCCTCTGCTAACAACCACTGGGGAGAGGAGAACTCATTCAGTAAATGGTACTGGGAAAACTGGCTGACCACATGCAGAAGATTAAAATAAGATCCATACCTATCACCATGCACAAAGATCAACTCTACATGGATCAAAGACCTAAACATAAAACCTCAAACTATAAGAACCTGAAAAAATGCAGGAGATGCCATTATGGAAATGGCAGTCAATTCCCGATCAAAACCCCAAATACCCATGACCTAAAAGATAAGACAGACAAGTGGGAACTCATCAAAAAGCTTCTTCAAAGCAAAAGAAACCATTATGAGAGTGGGGAGACAGCCCACAGAATGGGGAGAAAAAATTTCCAACTGCATATCTGACAAAGGACCAATATCTAGGATCTACAAGGAACTCAAACGTGATGAAAAGAAAAAAAAAACCAGCCCTATTAAAAAGTGGGCAAAAGATATGAATAGACACTTCTCAAAAGAAGACATACAAGCAACCAACAAGTACATGAAAAAATGTTAAGCTTCACTAATCATCAGAGAAATTCAACTTAAAACCATACTGAGATACCATCTAACTCATTCTTTAAATATATGTACTAACATATTTATTGGTGAAATGTCATGACATCATAGCCTACTTCAAATGGTTTGGCAAAAGGAGAGTGTGTGGTAATATGTTAACCAATGGTAAATTTGGTAAGATACATGAGTATATATGTTACCATTCTTTCAACTTTTTTAGGGTGATAATTTTTAAAATCAAAACAAAGAAACCAGTAGGCTACACTATTTGAACAGTCTCAGTCCATCCTAAAAATATATATACATTATCTATTTTCTTATTCTGGGAATGAAATTTGCTGTAAGGTCTGGCTTCCCTCTTTCTTCACCATCAGTTTCTAGTCTTATGCACCTCAAAGTTTCTCCCAGAATTAGATAGTCATAAAATAAATTTAAGCATGTCTCAAGAATGCTCTGAGGAGTTCTGTTTCCTTATAGAACTTCTTTTAAGTTTAACACAGTATATAAGATCTTCCATTTGATGATATGATGACCTCGATTTCTCATTTTCCCTGTAAGATGAGTGTTGAAATTCAAAACATAATGTGACACTACTGAACTCTGAAGTTACTTTGATGTTTTGAGTTTAATTGATTTTAATAATATTTCATTTGCTTTTATAGAACACCAACAAATAGGTTTCATCATCACTGTTATCTCAGATCTATCCTTTTTTTGTTGCTCTTATAAATAACAGGATACAAAATAGAGGCCCAAGACAAAAAATTTAGAGCAATACATCTATCAAGCAAGCAATTCCAATTGCTCTATTAATATGGCACCATCTCTTGAATCTTTATAATCCACTAGGAAGCCAAGGGCAAGTGGCCCCATGTGGGCAAATTATTGCTGTTGTTTTTAATAACTGTTATTACTCTGTGGTTTAGAAAGATGAACTCATACACTCTAGTAGGCTTCTCATAGGTGTTGTTAATAACAAACTCTTAAACTCTAAAACCAATATTATCTCTTCTCTCATGTATTAGGCAATACTTTTGATGTCTATGCAGTTTTAAATTTATAGTAGTCATTTAATCAAAACTAACTTTCATTGGTGGGGATTATATTCCCTGAACATTTTTCTAAACATCTAAAAATCATCACAAAACTTATATAAGTCTCTTTTCTACATATTAGCTTCAAAATTAGCAGCATCCACTGTCACCATTTCTTCTACCATATAAATGCTCCTAATTTTAAAATTTGAAATTCTGGGTTTGACCTTGATGGCTAATTTT
This sequence comes from Carlito syrichta, assembly GCF_000164805.1. NCBI lineage: Eukaryota > Metazoa > Chordata > Mammalia > Primates > Tarsiidae > Carlito > Carlito syrichta. The sequence continues at coordinate 600,420 of NW_007232168.1, read as the reverse complement.
CATACTCATCTAATAACGGTAAGTACTATAATTAGTCACTGATAACACTCAAAAACAAAAGCAAAGTGTCTTTTTCTCCTGTGAAAATTTGCTTTTTTCTGTGATTTCTTTCTCAGTTACTGATGTACCACCATATCTTCAGGTAAGAAATCTTGGTATCCTCCGGACTTTTCACTTTTCCTTTCTATCATTCCACCATGAAAAGGGGCTTAGTGTAGCAAAAATATCTACAGATTAGGTACTGGCTTTGATAATATTGCCTTTGTTTTTATCTGGACAAATAGGTTTTAACGTCATTCTTATTTCCAAATTTTTTCTTTTGTTCTGATAGACTACAGTATGCAATGTAGAGGTCCACAAATGGGGGGCCTTGGTGTTAATAGTTATGAATCCACAATCTGACTATGTCTTCAACAAACTGAGCACATATCCTCACCTGTTTTGACCCTCAGTTTTGTTTCCCTTTCTAAAACAAAAATAACAAAGCTTGCCTCAAGAAGTTGTGAATAATAAATACGAATAATAAACATCATATGCTTGGCACTTTAATAGTGTTTGGCAGAATACAGATGATCCTAAAATTGTGTGGCCTAAATCAAGATGTATTTGAGCCACATTTTGAAGGCTAAGTTGTTTATTGCTATGACCTCATGAAAAGACTGTTAGGAGAAGGGAATGAGAAGTTTGCTTTGAGAAGAGCAAGGGATATAAGAACAAGCAGCCTAAATTTGAAGCTGGGAAGAGAAAGAAGCCATATTCTAAAGGATCTTACATGACAAACTAAACTTTTGGATGCTTTAGAACAATGAAGATTTGTAAAATAAGCAGGAGGGGAAAGAAATATAACTTGGTTTGTGCCTGTGTATACGTATGTATGTGTGTGTATGTGTCTTTGGGCAAAAGTAGAAGAATAAGATTGTTTATTATGCCTTTATTTTATTATTTTTATTCATATATTTAAGATGTACAACATAATGTTTAAATATATATTTACATAGTAAAACGGATACTAGAGTCAAACAAATTACATATCCATCATCTCACACAGTTATCCTGTTTTGCGTGTGTATAAAAGTACCTAAAATCTACTCTCTTAGCAAATTTCCAGTTTATAATACAGTTTTATTAACTATATACCCATGCAATACATTAAATTGCTAGATCATTTAGTTTTTTATTTTTGTTTTAAAGTTGTGGGGGTACAAATCAGGCTTGAGTACCTAAGTAGTCATCTGACAGGCAAAGTTTTGGGCCTCCCATTGGACATCACTTTGCCTGGATTAGGATCAAGCACCCTTTTTGAGGTTATGTGCCCCACTCCTGGCAGTGTTGATCACTTATTTTTTTTAATAGAAGATAGCTGTGTGTGACTTGTAGTTACTTTTTTACTCTGACAATTTTTATTTACCATTTTGATTGAAATTTTAGGCACAAAATTAACTGAATTGCCAAAGACTTAAAACGAAACTTCTATTTACTAGGATGCTTAGAATGTGTCAATTATCAGTTAGTTAAATGTGAAGACCAATTATGGACCACGGCTTTCTTCAGTTTTCTATGTCATCTATTCTGGATCTGTCCATGCAAAGTGATCAATTATTTCAGGGACCAAATTATGTTACATGCTTTTCAATTTTTCAAAAAAAAATTTTTTTTCGGTTAATTATTCAATCTGTCCTCCCTACAGGGTTCTAGGAGAAAATGAGAATAGGATGGCATTCACATTACTGATGTAATGCCAATCAATGAAACATTATCGCCTGGAGCATTCTTAATATAACTGTTTTATTATTGCTTGTACAGTCATTAGAATGAGAATGTTTACCTATGAGGAAAGTCTCTGCACAGATAGACTCACTGAATAATCTAACAACTCTATCAGTAGAGAGCTCTTTGACTTTAAAAATGAAAATTTTTCTATTTAAAATCCACATTGAATTTTTTAAAAAGGAAATAGACAACACACGATACGGCAATTTTTTAATACCATGACAAAATGAGAACCCGTAATGAGAATTATGAACAAAAATGATTCCCTTTTACTCTATCACTTATCAAGCATCACACATGACTAAATAATTTTCCCATTTTATCCCACCTTCTGCATTATTTTGCCATTCTTGCATGTTAATGTTTATAGAAATCTCTATTTTGAGTATGTTTGCTCTTTCTGCTGAAATATTTGCTGAGTTAACTCTGATTATTTTAAACTACTTTTTCCAAAAGCATATGAAGTCACATGCCAGTGCCTCCCCCATAGAGATCAATGAAAACTCCTCTCTAGGACAATAAAGCCACTCACACAGTTTACCTCCTGACCAAATGTGGTACTTACCTATACACACCACGGAGACATAGGCACACATAATAGGTCCTTTTTACCATTGGGCCCTTGCAAATGTTAGTCCCTTTTCTCATTGTCCCTTTCAAATTCTTTGCCTAGTAAACTCATTATTCAAACATTATCTGTCTTTAAGTATTTTCTGACTCACCACTCATCTGTTGATATAGCTTTAGTTAATTAATAAATTAGTATCATCCATCAGGAATACAGAAAATACCTGCTTTTACAGGATGGGGGAGAAGGATCACCAAGGCTTCTGTACTTACTGAGAAACCTTCATAAGAGCTAAGGGAAAAGCAGTACATAAATATTCTACTATGTATTTTTTAATCTTATTTTCTTTCTCCAAACAACTGTTAATAATATTCATAATTTGCACAAGTGTGAAAATGTCCCTTGGAAACATCTATAATAGTTAAGGCTAAGCTCTGGAGTCAGAACTGCCAAATTAGATAGTTTTTTGGTTTTGGAATGTGATCAGCCCAAACCTAGATTCCATGAAAATGCCTCAGGGGTGACTGGGAGGGTGGAAGAAAAATGGAGGCCAAAAGGCTAGGTGGAGTAGAAGGGAGGGGGCTTTGGACAACCTCACTCCATCTCAGCAAGAGCATTTCCACCTTTATCTGCTTACATATTGGCCTTCTATACGAGAGTCCTTATGTAAAAAGAAAGAAAACCACTTTTCCTTTTTTACAATTTTGAAAACTACTGGTATAAATATTCTTACTGTCCATGTTAGTAATTCAAAGCATTAGTAATTTTATTTCCTATTTAATGAATAAAAAATTGGTATTCAAAGCAGTTTGAGTCAGGTGCAGGATTTTTTAATTAAGCTCCCAGTGTGGTTCACAAAAGACAGATGGCTACAGTTTCAGTGCTGTGGTTAAGGGTGGCATGCTGTTTCCAGTTTCCATAGTTCTCCAATGACTAAAAATACATTTTTTAACCAATAACACTGAAAAATAAAACCTTAGTAATTCCATCTTTCTCTTACATATTTACAAAATTCTCCTGACAGAGGATAAGCATTATGTATTTTGGTCAACACAGGTATACCCTGGCTGGATGCAAGAGTACACGTTTAGAAGATCTCATAAAGTTCCTAGAAGTTTTATGAGTCTGTAGTACATGTAACATTTTTTTTTTCATCAAGACTATTCCTGGTTTCCTGTATGCTGTCCAACTAGCATGCACATATTCTTTTAAAAATTATCAATGTAGAAATAGGCTAAATTCCACAAAAAAACCATAAAATCAAGAAGATATCTCTTTTTTACCATGTGCAAATATCAGATTACAAAAAGGTAGTTAATCATGAAAACCTTTCAAAGAACAGAGTAAAAGGGAAAATAAGATAAGAATCTAAGAAGTATAGTACAAAAAAAGGAGCAATAAAAGGCAAGTGCAAATAAGATAATAAGGAGCAAAAAAGAATAATTACATTTAATTAAGGCAACAGATGAGAAGCAAAAAATGGACACTTCCTAATTTTACATCTGGGTGATATTACTGTGTGCCCAAGCTAAGCATGAAACCCAGAATGGGCTTGCTTTGCTTCCTTCTTTACTATCTAGATTGGAGATTGATGATTGTACCCAGAGCCACTCTCTGAGAAGCACACGCTGTCTCTGATCCCTAAGGGTAGGGTTTTGTAACAACAAAAACAACAACAACAAACAGTGGCTAAGGCATTAATTCCTGTCTTCAGTCTCGGTGTTGTCCAGAGGGTACTCTCTCTGCTATACCTATGAGTTCACACTCTTCCTATTGTTTCCCCTTCAGCGTTGTGCTTTTCTACCTTTGTACTTCTACAGCTCTCAATTTCTTCTGTCATTATACTTGTCACACTGTATGGTACTGCTGGTTTCCTTACATCTCTTCCATTACAATACTCTCTTCTATTTCATTCAATTTACAGCCTCAGTGTGTATGCCAGTTTTAAAGTACGGTGGATATACTAAATAAATATCTGTTATGTGAAAAATAATCTGCCTTAGAACATACAACCATGAAATATTTTCCTAGTTGAATAAATACTTCAAATAATCGACCATATTAATGGTTGAGACTGAGGCAGTGAACCATGGACAGTTTAGGAAGTACGAGTTTTAGAAGATACTAAATAATATTGAAAACAGTATGGATATTTGTCAAAAAAAAAAAACTATAATCCAGCAATCCCACCTCTAGGCATTTATTTAAAGGAAAAAATATTAGTATATCAAAGAGATACTTGTATGTGCATGTTTAATGCAGCACTCTTCACAACAGCAAAGAATGCACGAATACACAAAATGTAATTATATATATATGTGTACATATATATGTATGTGTATATATATGTGTGTGTGTATAATTTTATATATATGTGTGTGTGTGTGTGTGTGTGTGTGTGTACATATACACAATGGAATACTCTTTGAACATAAAAAGGAATGAAATCATGTCATTTTCAAAAGCATGAATAAAACCGGAAGATATTATGCAAAGTGAAATGACTCAGGTACATGAAGACAAATAGTGCATATTCTCACTCATATGTAGGAGCTAAAACAAATTTGATATCATGGAGACAGAAAACACAGTGACAGATACCAGTGGCAAAGAAGGGTGTGAGAGTGGAAGGGGGAAATGGAGAGCTTGTTAAATGCATATAAACTTACACTTAGAAAAAAGAAATAATTTTTAATATTCTATAGCAGACTCAGGTGACTGCAGTTAACAAAAGCAAATTGTATATTTGAAAATAGCTAGAAGAGAGGACTTAAATTGCCACCAAGACATAGAAAAGACAAATATTCATTGATGGACACCCCAAATACCCTGATTGATAATTACAGATTCTATGTCTGCAAATGTTCATATGTACTCCACAAATATGTTAAATACTATGTATCAATAAAAGAAAAAAGTAATACCTCTAATAAAATATAATTTTTAATATAAAATTTAAAACTAAAAAAATTAATAATGAGAAAAAATAATAAGGCACAGACTTTTAAAGAAAGTTAAGGCAAAACTTAAAGAAATCTTTGGTATATAGTATTCTTAACTTTACTATGGATTGTGAAAAAAGTTATCTATAAGGATAGTCATGGTAAAATTTTTAAAGTAGCAAAAATAAATTCCATTGCATGTACTTATACAATAAGTACATAACCATCAAAAGTAATATTTTAAGAGCCTAAAATGATATATGTATCATGGTGATCAATATTTAATTTGCTTGTTATCTATTTGACTCCTTTAAGGACTACTTTCTCATTTATAATTCTATACCTAAGTTTAGAAAAATTCCTGGAACATAGTAGTAACTCAGTTTAATGTATGAGTATGCTGCATTGTTGATTGAAAAAAATAAAATTAACTGAAAATAATTATAAAAGAAACTTGTTGAGAGATCTGTGTGTGAGACATGCACGTGGATGCATATATATTTAACATAGATGCACAGAGAGAAAAGTCAAAAATAGAGAACAGTATCAATAGTATTCTCTGAAGAAATTTTATTTTTTTACTCAGAAATACCTCCTAAATTTTTTCAGTGAAAATATTAATTGCAATGAAAAAATACAGAACTACAAAATAAATAACAGACTATTGAAATAACACAAGTATCTTCTCAGTAAAATCTCTTGACATAAAGTGCAAATCAGAAAAATACTAAGAAAAACTATCAGGGATTTTATCCAGATAGTCCAAAATGTTATTCTCTCTTTATTACAAGAAAACCCTACTTCTGTCAATATTTGCTATGAGACTACCTAGCTAAAAAAGCTATTTTGTAACAAAATCAGTTTTATTTTGACCGTTGAACAGAATTTTTACCTCACAAGTCTGGTCTGAATTCAAGTGTGATTCTGATATAATGGTTTATGGTTAGGCTCAAAAGAGATGCTGCCTATAAAAGAAATTGAAAATGTATAAGTGCACAAATCAAATGCACTGATATTCCACTTATTTGAAACCATCAGTGTTGGAAAAGAGCCAAGACTAAAAGAGAAAATGAATTTATTTAGTAGAAAAAAAAAATCTGTGTGGGAATTTCTGCTTCACAATTTCCTTTCTTCAAATGGCAGGCTATTATATGTGTGTATGTGTGTGAAAGAAAGAGTGTCTGCTTTATTTTTAAAAGCAGGAAGATTTATGTATTTCATTTCTGCTGTATAGGAAAAACTATGCTGAATCCAAATCAGAAAGAGAGAGATTAACATTTTCAGAATCGATTCAATTTCCCGAACAGCCTCAACTTTTACAGTGTTTTATTTAAGAACTGTGAAGGAAGAGCTAAGGGTGGCATATAAAGAAATTATATTTGTGCTAATTGGGATATTTAAAAATTAGCTTTTGCAAGGTAAGAGAAGTTAAAGGGAAAGAATTTTTCCCTTCTGGGAAACTCCAGGACTCCCTCCAAGTAGACATTGAGCTAGTTCACCCCTCTCTTCCTTCCATGTGTTGGAAGGTAAGAGCAGACTCATACTGGTTCTGCTTTACAAATTTATCACATCTCTATAATGGTTCATGTTAGTTCTCTGGTGTCGATAGTTAGATAGAGAAGGAGCATAGTATGGCAGATCTAGAGGGAGATTTTGCTAAGAGTCCTGCCCCATTTCTTTCTTTCTTCTTTTTTTTTTTGTTTATTATTATTATTTTTATTTTAAAGATGTGGGATACAATTCAGGGTTAGGTATACAAACGTTGATTATGCAGGTACCCTTGTTGATGAGATGTGCCCCTCCCTCCCCTAGCAGTTTCCCTCAACTGCCCATCCACCCCGCCTTCCCCTGGCAGTCTCCTGCCTCATTTAGTGGAGAAGAGACACCAAGAACTTGCTGATCCCCTTGGAGCCTCTGTTTTCTTTTCTGTAATTGTAAACAAGAGTATGTATAGTGCAAGGATGCTGTGAGGATAAAGACACTTTATGTGCCATTGTTGGTACATAATGACCCGATAAATAACACAATTACTGATTTGCAATGCGGGCCTAGACCTCTGTCTGTATGTGTGCAGTATATATTTATATATTATTTAACAAACTACATATTACCTCATTTCCTAAGCATAGGTTTCATTCAGCCAATTTAGTTTTGGCTCCATAGTGACTGTTCCTACTATTGTTTACCTTACAAAAAGCAGAAGACACTTCAAGCAGAGGGGTCTTTCTAAATGCAACTCTAATCCTGTCATTCTGCTCCTTATAACTCATTCCACTTTCTCATCTTCCACTGGATGACTCTTTAACAAGGTTGTCTAGGTTGCATGGAAAGCAATTGTAGTCATGCCCTAGCCAACTTCTCAAGCACTAGCTCTCAGCAAAATCTTTCTCTTTTCCATCACACACACGTGCACATACATACCTGTGCAATGTACCATGATCTCTGCTTTTTCTTTATGCTAACTCACACTTTGCACCCTTTACCCTGGAACACCAGTCTTTGCTACTTCCCTGAAAATCTCTTACACATCTTCCAGGTGTTGGCAGTAAAACTTGTTCTGATCTCCTAGACTTAATGTGCTCATATGGCTTTTTGGATGTCCTACTATCCCTGAAGAAGCATTGGTTGCACTGGATTGTATTTGCCGGTAAACTTCTAAGTCTCATACAGTAGCCTGGAGGCTGCACAAAAGCAGGAGTTTCCTTGCCATTTCATCACTGGCAAGTGGTCCAGCAAATGGCATATAATATGCACTCAGTGAATATTGGTAGAATGTTTAAATGCAAAAATTGTACCCCAAAACATGGAGCAAAACTTCTGTCATCAACTTCTCAGTAAACTACCTCCTCTAAATTCCACAGTAAGTATGAAAGATGAATAAAGAAAGGGAGCTCTTTTATATCACCAGCAATACTACTGTGGGAAGCCTCAGGGATTCAGATCCTGATAGAGTTTCTCCTTTCCTATCAATATCCATGTCTAGAGGAAATAGGTATCTTTGTAAAAAAAAAAGGGGGGGGGGAGAAACTTTGTTTAAAAAAAATCAGAACGATTTATCTTCAGTCTAGGGCAATCATTTTCATTTTTGATATGAGAAAAAAAGAAATCAAGAACAGATATCTATTTCCATCCATTATACCATAATTGTTTTTATCTGTAAAATATCTTCTAACATCAATAAAGAGGAGATGGAAAATATGTAATAGTCAATGTATCTGAGTGTTAGAAATGAATGATTTTTCTTCTGTTCCCTAAGCTTTCTGCAATATTAAATTATCTTGATATTAATGAATAAAATGAATAGTGAAGAAAGAAATCAGGTTTCTAAATCACCTTAATTTATCCTACTGCAAAGATCAGAAAATAAAAATTCTGATGTTATAGGTAAAATTCATTGCAGCTCATTGCAGTATCTTGCAGTTTGTAAGAGAGCCCTAGTGTTTTCTGATTGAGAACTACAAAAAAAGAGATCAAGATACATATGTCAACATTCCAATTTTTTAAGTTAATATATCCATTATGGTACACACACACACACACACACACATACACATCTTGGCCAGTAGATTAATAGCTTGTAACAGAATTGGACAAAAAATAAGTATTCAGAATAAGACCTTGAGAACAACTAACCTGTTTCTTTAAGTTGCAAAAGACTACTTTATCATATTTTTTTTTTCATTAAGACAGTATCTTCAATGAAGCAGAAATGTAAGTTAAATATATACACTCTGTTGGCTCCTTGAAGTCACATATCCTGGCCTCTACAGACCATAAAAAGCCCCATGAGCCTGCACCCTTCTCTGTTTACCCTGCCTTTGCCCTCCTGGGCAACACTATAGTGCTCCAGGAGGCATCTTGGCCCCTGAGGAAGTGCAGGTTATCCAGGCCTCATTGGACAAACACATCTCAGTATCCACAATATCAGCAGTCCCTAGCTTGCACATTTAGTCCTAATATCTATGCTGCTGAATCATGTAACTTATGGGGGGAAAAAACTCATAATGTCATTTGATAGAGAATGAAAAAGGTATGAATTTATCAACTAGGGAGAAAAGGATACAACTGAATATTTTATGATGCTAAAGGTATTTCAGCAGTTATTTGCATATGACTTTTGTAATGCGGGATCTTGCCTTACAAAAGAAGTATTTCACCTAAGTGTGCATGTCCTCTGATCATATCATGGAGCATAAGCTTCTGTAAACACCACTGGAAGGACACATTATGTTTTATGTTAACACATTATGCTTTATTTTAGTTTTTTGGATCATAAATGGTGTTGACAAAGTTACTATTCAAGGAATGGTTTTCAATATGTTGCTCTCTCTTTGTGAGAGTTAGGTTCATATTTTGGTCATTTCTGAGTAATTTTATTCAGTGTTAAATTTAAATCTATAGTTTAGCTAAAATGCTGTCTCTTCCCAATTGAAGAGTGAAGAAAGCACAATAGCAATCATGCTGGCAACACTCTATATTAACAGTACCAAAAAATGTTCCATGTAAGATGGCAATGAGCAGACCTTGAAGGAAATTTAGTGCAGGGCTCCAAAACTTGCCATCAACCTTCTTAGACCCCCAAAATGATACAGCGACTCAACACTTTATAATATTCCTTAATACAATGCTTAAAAAGTGTTTTTATTTAACATTTCTGTGTATGCTCCCTAAGGAAAGTAACACCAGCATTATTATTCTTATCACAATGTGATATTAAGAAAAATGATACCCAGAGAGAGTGGATGACTGAGTAAGGATTTTTTAATAATCTGGTAATACAAGCAGGTATAATGTTTGAGTCCAGTGTTGTCCAACCGAACTTTCTGCAGTGATGAGGGTGCTTGATAAATCAGAGCTCTTAGATACCCGTGGCAATTGAGCACTTGAAACATGGCTAGCACAACTATGCATTTTCAATTTAGTTAATCTTAATTTCAGTAGCTTCATGTGCTAGTACATATTGACTATAGTGAACAGCATAGTTCTTGTCACTCCTCCTTTGCTCTGTCCTGTAATCACTCTGCTGATTTTGCTACCACTGTTGGGAGACTCAGTCTGCTTGTCACATGGTTCTTCTACCTTTAAAGCCTGGTATTGGGCATTATTGTGATAGAGTAAGTGCCAGGCATGGACAAATGGAAGGAGGTTGCAATGGCAAGAGGCTGCGGATCAAAATTTAACAGGTTGAATATTTAAAAATCTTTTTAAATCTATTTTACTTTCCAAAACAAAATAATTATACTTTCCCATTTACTAAATTTCTGAAAAATGATGTAGACAATTTCTATGATTTATGACCTTGCCAGCATTTTCACATATGCTATCTCATGTATGCTAACAACAGTACGAAAAACCAACAAGCAAGTAATTTTTTATTGTTTGTATACAAATGTAAACGAAAGCAAAGACAAGGTGAGTAATGTATTCAGTCACACAACAAAAGGAGTGCCATATCATATTTCAAGAATAAAACAAATGGAGAAAATTCTCTTTAATCTTCTACACAAAATATTTCTATCAGTGCAACTATATTTTAGAGTTGCACACTGATCACTACTATACACAAACAATGATGCTGAAAAATCTTATAACAGTTACTCAGTTTAACAGTGTTGATGATTACTTATGTTTCATTACAAATGTGGAAAAATCAGTAAATTTTGTAAATCATGTATGTTACCTCTTGATAAATGCATATATACAATAAAACACATATAATTATAAAATTAACAAAAATCTGCATTTCTGCAACATGTAGAAAATAATCCACCATGTTTCTTTCTCCATTCTCAACTTCTTCATCAGCTTAAATGTTTTTATTTTTTCTATCAATTTCTTGACATTTTACCTACACTTTAATCACACATTGTTATTCTCCATGTCCCCAATTTTTCTTGAACTTTCTTGCTTTTCTGCCATTGTGTGTGGAGTTCTCTTAGAGTGCTCTTCCCACCTGTCCACCTACTAAACCTTACATTTTTCAGTACCTAGATCAGATGACTCCCACTACAAAAAGTAATTTCTCTCATTAGAATTCATTACTCCCTCTTTAGTATTTTCTTAGCAGTTCTGACCTTGATCTCTTGTGTTGCACAATGGATGTGTGTCTGAAAGCACTTGTTACTAGTTAGCAGTCTGAAAGCACGATGTAGTGAGAACCATTTTGAATCTCTCCAAAGTTTCTGCCTGTAAATAATACCGGTCAAAACAGCATTTAAAAAAAAATTCAGTTGTGAAATAGCATTTGAGTTTCAGCTGATTTTTCTTGCTAACTCTAGATCATCAGTTTCACAAAACAGCCTCAAAAACTCAACCCTCTATTCAAGCATTCCTGATACTACTCACAAGTGAGAAGATGAATGTGTAAAGCTTAGAGTAGCAGGTTGGCACAGGATCCCCTCAGCTTGAGGATTTTGTCAGAATAAATAATCACCTAACACTTTGCCTTCGCGATCTTTGCACGTAGAAACTAAAGTGTTCAGAATGCAAATCCTTTAACAAAATTCCTAAGTAGAGCAGTCAGAGAATAACATTAAAATCTTAGTGAGTGGTGACATTTGTCATAGTAGATTTATTTGAATTAAGTGAATTATTTTGTTGCCCAGATTTATTATTCTAAAAATGGTGCCATTATTTTATAAGTATTTTAGTTATTCAAGAAATAGTCATTAAGTACACATCATATGCTAGGCACTCTGCTAGTCCAGAGATTAAATCTAAATATTACATTGTTTTCATTCTCAATAACTCATAGTTTTAAAAGGGAGGCAGAATAAGTATGTAATAGATAATCACAGAGTTTGAACACAATGACATTCATTTCTTTCCCAACTTGTTTAACTAATTATTTGATTTTGGGTAAGTTTCTTAGCATCCCTGAGTCTATTTATTTATCTATAAAATGGAGATAATAAAAGTACATACCCCATTGGGTTATTGTAAGAATTAAATAAACTGATGTCAGCAAATTCTTAAAACATTTAGTTCAATGTTTGGAATTTAATATATGTTCAGTAATTGTTGGTAATAATAATTGCAGTTCAAGGCGAAAAAGTGCTGTGACCAAGGAATACAGAATATACTATGCAAATTTGAGAGGACAGGACCTCATTCTGTCAAAGTAGGCAAGATAAGCCTTCTCCGAAGGAGGATTGTTGAAAACGATACTTCAAAGATGAGTAGGAATTTTCCAGGTGACATCACTGAGTAAGGGATGGGCATTTCAGATGAAGAAACATCTTAAGAGAAATATATTCAAGAGATCTGTAAGCAACACCGTATGGCTAGAGCAGAATGTCAGTGGATAAGAGACTAAATAACATAGCAAAGGATCCCAGGAACATCCTGAAGAAGAGAGCTGTGAACGGATTTCTATTTTACAAAGATCAGTATGGCTACAGTTTATGAAATACGCTTTAGAGAGCTGAATTACTAAATGGGAAAACAAGTTAAAAGGTTACCTCAACTATTCTAGGACACAGATGTCAAAACCTCCTTAGTAATAGACAAGAGAGAGAAAGTTGAGAGGAAGATGAGGAAGGATTAAAATGATGTAACGATTGATAATGAGGACTGAGATATCACCATAATATCACAGCAGAAGAAAGAATTTTCCTGCTTTTCACCCACTTGCTACAGTGAAAATAGACATACAAATATTGCCATTTAAGTACTAGTAATCAATAGAACATTTCATTTATTGCTCAAGAAATAATTGGACATCTCAGTAACAGTGAAGAGAATTAAATTCTATCTATATCAGGCACTATTCTGGCTAGGTTTCCATGTATATTGCCAAATAAGAATTTATTAAGGTAATAAATACAAAAAAATAGCTATTCTTAGATGACCAAGATTTAAATATTAAAAGGAATGAAATGTTAATGAAGAGTACTCAAAGTAAAAATAAAAATAAATATTGTCCCAGTAGAGGAAAGACTATTAAAAAGAATGGACTAATCCTGTAAGACACTTCAATCTTCTGATAAGCACTTATTTAGGCATTGCTTATTAATTGAAAAAGTTTGATCAAATGGAAAGAGCATAATTTGGAGATTCAAATATTTTAGTGGTTACATGGCCTTTGAGAAGGTGATTGACTCTCTCAGTTTATCCATAGAGATATCAAGAGTAATAAGATTGGCATGCTTGATTGGTTGAGAAGACAAAGTAAACATAGTAGCAGATTAAACATAATTGGCATAGCCCAGTTGTGTATTAGGTGTTGTGTATTGTGTACTAAAGAAATGTTAGCTCCTTTTTAACTATCATCTTTAATATTTAGGGTTACCACATATTCCACTTTCCCCCACACTGGATCTTTGTTGTTCTGGTGTTCTCAGTATTTTTCTCATATTTTTAATTCTTTAAATAAGATATTATGTATGAATAGTGTTGCTGAACCTCATGGAAACTAGTATAAGGGCTCTTGGGCGTTATTATACATAAAATAAAATTTTTAATTGAATGTGGTTTTGAGATTTGGTTGATGAGTATTCTCCTTTTGACAATGTTTTCATATAAGTTGTCTTAGTTTTAAATGTGAAATTGTGGTTGCCTCCACACAACATCTCCCAACCTATATTTCTTAATCTTACATGCAGCTAAGTGTGTACATGACTCTATTCTTACAAAAGACTATAAGCAGAAATTATTTGTACAGCATCTCTATCTTCCTTAAGGAGGATATTGCTTTCCTTGCACTTTCTCTTTTACCCTTGCAGAGTGTGGTGATCATCAACCAGCTTCAACCAAGAATGAAGGAAACACTTTGTGTTGCAGCTAGATGCAACTTGTGTCTCCCAGCCATCTTGGAGCAGAGCCAACAATGTGCTTTGTGCCTCCTGTCCATTATTGCATACATTTTTCATTTATGTGAGAAAGAACGGAATATTCTTCTTTGAAAAAAAAAACTGTATCAAAGAAATTTGGGATGGATTTTGTAGATCTCCACTTTGTACTTTCACCTTTGCCCATTATCTCATCTAATACAGTATAAAATAAATGCACAGTTATCAAAGATTTCACGTTAACAGGCATTTAAATATGAAAGACAAAAGGCCTTTCTCTTGGGCTGACCCTTTTCAGATAAAATATTAATTAACCACCTTTTTTTTTTCAAGAGTAGAATGTAGGACACTTGCTTACAAAATATAGCATATTTTGATATGCGTAGCTGAAAACAGGTAACACTTAGTTTGAGGTGGTGATGAAAGTATTTAAAGCTGTCTGGTACTTGGTATAGGAGCCAGTCTATTGTATCAGGAGAAAAAGTAAAACACGAAAATATTAGGTATATGTGAAATATGTTCAGGAAAGAAATAGAGGTCAAGCAGTCCTGCTAATGAGTATGAAAGAGTAATTTGAACTATTTTATCACAGTAGTTTGGTCATTTAAGAAAGGTATAAATCAGAGTTTTGGTAAGATGGCGATGGCACAGGTAGGACTGTGAGACTCTCCAAAAACCAGATGAGTGGAGAGAAAGGATGAGTGGAGAGAAGGATTGGTGAAAGAGGAGTCGCCCACCATGGCCATTTTCCAGGCAGAGATTTGCATTGCCCTGCCCATCTATGAGCAGCCTCCACCTTGGTTTCTAATATAACCTCACCAAACAGGAGACAAAAGGCCCTCAGCTATGCTGAATCAGACACAGGCAACTCAGTCCTGTGACAAACCTCTCAGGCAGCAAGCCAAGGGAATCAACCCAACCTATGAGTAAGTCTATCTGCCTGCAAAGAGGAGAGACTAGAGATCAGAGCTGAAGAAGCTTTAGACACTCAGGAAAGACTCCAGAGCTAGTCTGGTTTCTTATTTTGATTTTTTATTTTATTGTTTTGACTGTTAATTTTGCTCACTTTTGTTTGCTTTTGAGTTAGACTACTTGTTTTGTTGGGGAAAAGCCCAACAAAGGCATGAATTTATTGGACTGTCTTTGTGTGGTTATGGGTATGCTTTAGGGAATCCTGTTTGTTTGTTTGTTTTTTATTCTTTTCTGGCCTTGATCTCTTTTCATTCATTAGTTGGTATGTATGTCTGTTTTCCCTCTTACTCTTCTCTCTCTCCCACTTCCTCTTGACCCTCCCCCTTCTTCCATTATTTTCCTTTCTCTTACCTCCTTTGGTTCCAGGGAGCAAACCTAAACCCCACTGCATGGACAGATTGTAATGCAGTGGGAAGTGGGTACCAGGGCGCACATATACCTGTTTGTGGATACTGGAATCTGCAGATAGATTCTAAATCACAGCTTCCCCCTCAATTAAATCTCAATACTGCAAAAAGTACAGCCCCAACCTACAGTCCAGTCTCAAAAGCAAACAAAGGCAGAGGATGCTCATAAGGAAGAACAGAAGATTGAACAAAAAGAAGCAAAAGAAACCTCACAAACCCTGAAAAACAGAATTAAAGAAAGGGAGGGAAAGGGGAAGAGAAAAATCTACAAAAATGAAGAAAAACCAAAAGAAGAATGTTGGTCTCTCATAGACTCCTAGAAGGTAGGACACTGAGAAAACCGACTTGGGAATGCAAACAATGAAGAGCCCCCGGAATGACTGGTTTAAACTACAAATCCAGATATCAAGACATTAATGAGGAGATTAAAAAGAATTGGGGACAAACAAGAGGAAACTAGGAAGGAGTTTATAACTGGGATAACAGTAGTAAAAAATACTGAGATTGAAATAAATAACAAACTGATAAGCATGGAAAACAGAATTAGTCAAGCAGAAGAATCTCAGAACTTGAGGACCAAAATATAGAACTAACCCAAACTGTCAAAAATATAAAAAAGAAGCTTAAAAAGATAGAACAAAACCTTCAAGAGATGAGCAATTACTCCAAGAGACTGAGCCTAAGAGTAATTGGACTTCCTGAGGCAGAAAGAGAGGCAGAGTCCACCCTGGAACAAACATTCCATGAGATTATTCAAGAAAACTTCCCTCATTGCATCAGTGATGTGAAAATTCAAACACAAGAGATTCAGAGAACCACTGCAAGACAACAAATGAGAAGACCAACTCCCAGACAAATAATAATTTGCCTAAACAAAGTAGGCATAAAACAAAAAATCCTAAAGGCAGCAAAAGAAAAAGGTCAGATTACCTACTGTGGAAGACAAATTAGAATAGCAGCAGATTTATCTACAGAAACTCTTCAGGCTAGGAGAGCTTGGAGCCCTATCTTCAAAGTTCTAAAAGACAAACAATTTCAACCAAGAATAACCTACCTAGCCAAGCCAAGCTTCATCAGTGAGGGAGAATTAAAATCTTTCCCAGATATCCAATCCCTAAGAACCTACGCTGCCATCAGACCACCTCTACAAGAAACACTTAAGAAAGTAATACACACAAAAGAAAAGGAAAAAGAACAACAATGTTCTTCACAAGAGTACAGGAAAAAGATTAAAAACACCCACGAACCAACCCAAAACCAAAAGAAAGACAACAAACAAACAGGAATGACAACAACAGCTCTGTACGAACCTCATGATAAGGATCAACTCTCACATTTCAATAATAAGCCTGAATGTGAATGGACTAAATGCACCACTGATAAGACATAGCATGGAAAAATGGATAAAATATCACCGGCAGTAATATATTGCCTTCAAGAGACTCATCTCACTAGAAAGGACACTCACAGACTCAAAGTAAGAGGATGGGAAACAAATTTTCAGGTGAACGAAACAAAAAAGTAAGGAGGAGTCACAATCTTAATCTCAGAAAAAAATATCCTTTAAGCTATAAAAAAATTAAAAAAGATACAGAAGGCCACTACATAATGATAAAAGTTTTAATCTATCAACAAGAAGTATCTATCCTAAACATATGCACCACATAGGAGCACCAACTTTCATAAAGCAGCTTCTAAGTAAACTCAAAAAAGATACTGATTCTAACACTATCATACCTGGGGACGTTAATACCCCACTTACAACCCTAGACACATCATCAGGAAAAAAAAAAATCAACAATGAGATCCAGAACCTCAATGTGACTCTTGACCAAATGGACTTAATTGATACCTACAGAACACTCCACCCAATGACCACAGAATATACATTCTACTCATCACTGCATGAAATGAACTCTAAGATCAACCACATACTTGGCCATAAATCAAGCATAAACAAATTTCAAAAGATCAAAATTTTGCCACATACCTTCTCGGACCACAGTGGAATAAAAATAAATATCAACACCAACAAGGTTCCCCCCAAAACCACAAAGACATGGACACCAAATAACATGATCCTAAACAACTCCTGGGTCAATGATGATATCAAAACAGAGATTAAAAGATACCTGGAAACAAATGAAAATGAAGAAACATCTTACCAAAATCTCTGGGATACCATGAAAGCTGTAGTAAGAGGGGAATTCATATCTCTACAAATTCACATGAAGAAATTGGAAGAATCACAAATTAACAGCCTAACAAGTCACCTAAGGAAGCTGGAAAAGCAAGACCACCATAACCCTAACTTCAGCAGAAGAATCCAGATCACAAAAATAAAAGCCCAAATTCGGGACATAGAAGACAAAAAGATAATACAAAAAACCAACTAAACAGAAAGCTGGTTCTTTGAAAGGATAAACAAGATTGATGGTCCCCTAGCTAGACTGACCAAGAAAAAGAGAGAAAAAGCCCAAATAAACACAATCAGAAACACAAAAGATGAAGTCACATCTGACCCTGAAGAAAGACAAAAGATCATTAGAGACTACTATGTACACTTGTATGGAAACAAACTTGAAAACCTGTCTGACATCACACAACATGCCTAGGTTGAAACAAGAAGAAATTGAGACCCTAAATAGACCAATAACAATCAAGGAAATTGACTATGTAATAAGAAAACTACCTACAAAAAAAAGGCCTGGACCAGATGGCTTTCCAGCAGAATTCGATAAGACATTTAAGGAGGAGCTGATACCAATCATACTGAAAGTATTCCAGGTGGTTGAGAAAGATGGCACTCTCCCCAAATCATTTTATGAAGCCAGCATCACATTGATACCCAAGCCAGGTAAAGACCCAATAAAGAAAGAGAACTACAGGCCAATATCTTTGATGAACATAGATGCTAAAATTCTCTACAAGATCATAGCAAACCCGATTCAACAACACATCTCAAAAATTATCCATCATGACCAAGTAGGCTTCCTCCCTGGGACGCAAGACTGGTTCAAGATTCGCAAGACCACAAATGTAATTAAATACATCAACAGACATCAAAGCAAAAACCACATGATTATATCATTAGATGCAGAAAGCTTTTGATAAAATCCAGCACCCCTTCTTGATAAAAACTGTCGAACATCTCCGCATATATGGAACATATCTCAAAACAGTAAAAGTCATCTATGAGAAACCCACAGCCAGCATACTCCTAAACAGACAAAAATTGGAACCATTTCCCCTGAAAATGGGAAAAAGACAAGGATGACCACTTTCACCCCTCCTGCTCAATATAATATTGGAAGTCCTGGCTAGAGCAATAAGAAAAGAGAAGGTAATCAGGGTATCCAAATAGGAAAAGAGGAAGTCAAGTTATCTCTCTTTGCAGACGACATGATTGTGTACCTTGAAAACCCAAGAGAATCTGTCAAAAACCTCCTTGCACTGATAAAGGACTTTGGTAAATTCTCAGGATATAAAATAAATGTACAAAAGACAATTGCATTTCTTTTCACCAATAATAAACAAACAGAAACCCAAATAAAAAGCAAAATTCGATTCACAATAGCTGCAAAAAAAATGAAATACGTTGGCATCTTCCTAATCAGAGACGTGAAAGGCCTTTACAATGAAAACTACAAAACTCTGCTCAAAGAAATCAAAGATGACACAAACAAGTGGAAAAATATCCCACAAGTGGAAAATTATCTCATGCTCATGGATTGGAAGAATCAATACTGTGAAGAACTGCATCTTACCTAAGGTAATCTACAGATTTAATGCAATACCCATCAAATTACCAGCAACATTCTTCTCAGACCTAGAAAAAACAATACAGGAATTCATATGGAAACACAAATGACCAAGAATAGCCAGAACAATCCTCAGCAAAACAAACAAACAACAACAAAAAAAACAAAGCAGAAGTTATCACATTACCAGACTTGAAACTTTACTATAAAGCTACAATTATCAAAATAGCTTGGTATTGGTATGGGAACAGGCATATAGACCAATGGAATAGAATTGAGATTCCAGAAGCAAAACCTCAATTTCTCAACCAACTCATCTTCGACAAATCCTCCACCACCTACCACTGGGGTGGGGAGAACCTATTCAGTAAATGGTGCTGGGAAAACTGGCTGACCACATGCAGAAGATTCAAACAAGACCCCTATCTATCCCCATACACAAAAATTAATTCTAAATGGAAAGACCTAAATGGAAAACCTCAAGTCATAAGAACCTTAGAAAATGCAGGACATACCCTTATGGAAATTGGAACTGGCAACCAATTCCTGAACAAATGCACAGGCCATAAGAGATAAGATAGACAAGTGGACCTCATTAAACTGACAAGCTTCTGCAAAGCCAAAGAAACCATCAAAAGAGGAGGGAGACAGCCCACAGACTGGGAAAAAGTATTTGCCAACTCCATGTCTGACAAAGGCCTAACATCTAGGATCTACAAGGAACTCAAACAAGCTGAAAATAAAAAAAAAACCCATTACAAAGTGGGCAAAAGATATGAACAGACACTTCTTAAAAGAAGACATATGAGTGGCCAACAGATACATGAAGAAATGTTCATCCTCACTAGTCATCAAGGAGATGCAAATAAAAACTACACTGAGATACTACCTAACTCTAGTCAGAATGGCCATTATCAATAAATCAAAAAATAACAGATGCTGGAGATGATGTGGTGAAAAGGGAACACTTCTATACTGTTGATGGGAGTGTAAACTAGTGCAGCCTCTGTGGCAATCAGTGTGGCAATTCCTAAAAGCTCTAAAAATCTACCTTCCATATGATCCCACATTCCCCCTACTGGGAATATACCCTGAAGAACTCAAATCACTCTATAAAAAAGATACCCAAGCCGGGCTCGGTGGCTCAGCCTGTAATCCCGCGCCTTTGGGAGGCTGAGGTGAGTGGATTGCCTGAGCCCACAGGTTCGAGACCCGCCTGGGCAGCAAGACCTCATCTCCACAATAAATTAAAAAAAAAAAAATCAGCCGGGCGTGGTAGCGCGTGCCTGTAATTCCGGCTACTCAGAAGGCTGAGGCGGAAGGATTGCTGGAGCCCAGCAGGTGAGGCTGCGGTGGACAGAAGCGGCCACAGCACTCCAGTCTGGGTGACTGAGTGAGACTCCAACTCAAAAAAAAAAAAAAAGATACCTGCACACGTATGTTTATAGCAGCATTGTTCACAATAGCAAGATCATGGGACCAATGGTGCTGCCCATCAAAAGAGGACTGGATAAAAAATATGTGGTACATATACACAATGGAATATTACATAGCCATAAAAAAGAATAAAATCATGAATTTCATGGCAACCTGGATGGAATTGGAGTTTATAATACTGAGTGATCTCTCACAGAAGCAAAGATCTGAGTATCACATGTTCTCACTCATTAGTGGACCTTGAACAACTATCCTAATACTATAAGAATAGGATTGACAGTGGCGGGAAACTATGGGGGTGGGGCAGGGAGGGGAAGGGAGGTGGGATTAATGGTAGTCCTTATCTGTCTGGGGACGGGGGCACAACTCATCAACAAGGGTACCTGCAAGATGCATATTTGTATACCTAACCCTTAACTGTATCCCACAATTTTAAAATAAAAAATATGTTAAAAAAAAGAAAGGTATAAATCTACACTCATGTATGCATTTTAATTATACTTTTTTTGTAAGTAAATCTTTCAGTAGTGTTAACTTAAAAAAATAAAAGTGCATGTTTAAAGAAAGTTAAATACCTTTCATTTATGTAGAAAGTTAATGAATAATATTAAGTACAAATGTCCTTTCAACACTTACCATCTAATACAGAGGTCACTCATATCACTGACCATATAAAAACTTGATTACTTAAATTTGCAGAAGAAGCCAGCTTATCTTTCAAAGGTTAGTCAATAGTTTAAAACCACACAGTGCCTAAGACAGCAATGCAACTATGCAACTCACAAACAGGTGAAAAAAGTACACAAATGAGACTTTTAATTTAGGTCAAATAACTGTGTTCTGAATTACTTTTACTCATTTTCATTTCAAGTTGTCTTGTGTATGTAAGAAAAATAAAATTATCGCATAGAAATTGGTTAACTGCAATAGTTAAATGACGCAATTATTAGCAAAATCATTAGATTCTGCTTATTTTTTTTCATCTATTTCGTGGAATGAATTTCCCACTGAAAATTTCCTTTCCAGTAAAGGTGAAATAGCTGACAATATTGTGAATGCTATTATAAATTCAGTTAGGCCGGGCTCGGTGGCTCAGCCTATAATCCCACGCCTTGGGAGGCTGAGGTGAGTGGATTGTCTGAGCCGAGGGTTCAAGATCCGCCTGGGCAGCGAGACCTCTTCTCTATAATAAATCAAAAAACTCAGCTGGGCGTGGTAGTGCATGCCTGTAATTCCGGCTACCGGGAAGGCTGAGGCAGAAGGATCGCCGGAGCCCAGCAGGTCGAGGCTGTGGTGGCTGGGAGCGGCCACTGCACTCCAGTCTGGGCGACAGAGTGAGACTCCAACTCAAAAAATAAAAATAAATAAATAAATAAAATAAAATAAATTCAGTTAAAGAGATAAACATTAACTATTTGTTTTATGATGCTAATAAAAATACAAATTTGGGTGGAATTCAGTACCATGGAAAAGCAATGCTCTTATTATCTAAACAAGTGTTGGAGCAGAAATATACTTGTAATTTATTGTTGTGTACAAATAATTCATAAGTACATCAAAATAAGCTGTCATATTCCACCAACCTAAGTAGAAGCTGTAGTTGTCAAAAGCAAAAAGGATATATTAGAAAGAAACCTCAAAGAATACATAGTGTTCTAATTTTTAAATTATATAAATGTGTTTTGTCCCATCTCAAATTGCAGAATCATTTTAAGGATTCTTATTTTTACTTTTGGAAGCTTACATTTTGAACCACAAAGTTTTGAAATTATGAGCCGGGCTCGGTGGCTCAGCCTGTAATCCCGTGCCCTTTGGGAGGCTGAGGTGAGTAGATTGCCTGAGCCTGCAGGTTCGAGACCCGCCTGGGCAGCGAGACCTCATCTCTACAATAAATCAAAATGAGCCGGGCGTGGTAGCGCGCGCCTGTAGTTCCAGCTACTCGGAAGGCTAAGGCAGAAGAATCGCCAGAGCCCAGCAGGTCGAGGCTGCGGTGGCCGGGAGCGGCCACTGCACTCCAGTCTGGGCGACAGAGTGAGACTCCAACTCAAAAAAAAAAAAGAAAAAAGAAAAAAGAAAAGAAATTATGAAGATACAGAAGTTTTTATATCTAAAATTATCAAAATAACTCAAAGAATCATAGAAAAAAACTTGTTTAGTGAATTTTGTCTTGTAAAAATATTTACCAGAGAAAATATTCTGAAAAGAATAAAATATGAGTGTCTGTCTAAGGTTATTTGGGCTTAAGTGTTCACACATTGTCATATAAAAAATAACCAAAAACAAATTTCTTTTAGCAAAATTTGTCCTGATGCCTACTAGATAAATCAGTATTTACAGAGAAAGAACACTTTTGCTCTCCTAAAAATGATTCAGTGTTATTATATGGATAATATCTACTGATATTAGTGGATAATATCTATTGATATTTTTAATTAAATATTAAAGCTCAAAAAATAAATAGATATTAATTTATTTATAATAACCCATTACATGTTCATGCAAATATTTTATACTAAAAATTGTGTATTTCTGTAGAAAAACTTCTTAGTGAGAAGAGTGGAATCTTTTTACATTTTAAAACAACTTTCACAAAGCATCGGACTTGATAAGTAAGAGTTGAATTTTATCTCCTGTGGTATCACATATCAGGAAGGCTATGGAAACTTCTACCCTACATTCATAAGTGAATGAGAGAAATAAAAAGGTAAATGACATTCTAATATTATATATAAGTGGTTTTGACCTAATGGAATCTATGAAAGTGTTTTGAGTCCCCAAGTGTCTATTAACCAATGACTTCATTAGAGAACGATATGTTTAAGAAACTGATAAAATTATATCAATTTTAAGCAATAATTATTCAGCTTATGTAATTTTTTTGTGTGTGTTAGAGTCTCACTCTGTCACCCAGAGTGGAGTGCAGTGGCATGCTCCCGGCCACTGCAGCCTCAACCTGCTGTGCTCCGGCAATTCTTCCACCACAGCCTTCCAAGTAGCTGGTACTATAGGCGTGCGCTACCATGCCCGGCTAAATTTTGATTTTATTGTAGAGATGAGGTCTCGCCAAGTTGCCCAGGCCAGTCTCGAACCTGCGAGCTCAGACAATCCACTCACCTTGGCCTCCCAAAGCTCTGGGATTACAGGATGAGCCACCGAGCCTGGCCAACTTATGTAATTTTAATGATCAGATGCTAAATATAAAAATGTAAATATATTATAATTAGCTTTAATGTACATGAATATATGTTATTTTTATTAATAATGTTATTTCCATGTGCATTTTAAATTTTAAAGCATAAAGTTCCTAAGTAAACATAATTCCATAGGTGTGAATTAATAAACATATGCTACTTATCTGACAATCTTATTTTTTAAAAAAAAGCTGGTCTGAGATGCTATTTAAAAAAAAATCAGGAGAGACTACCCCCCACCCCCCAAAACACACAGAGTTGCATCTCTTGTTTAGGTGAATGTTGAGATATTGACCTTGGTTGAGTCAGCCAGAGACATAGAGCTCTAGTGGTTAGAACCACTGTTTAGCCAAGAAGAAGGAAATGTGATAAGAGGTCAATGTATTGCTATTAATTACATTACTACTGTCTGCTATACTTAGATAAGATGAGATGAAATAAATCATGAAGGAAACAAAGTCTTCTTGACAGGAAAAATATATATAAAGCTAGAATTTGGAAAGATTTTTCTTCTCTTGTTTTCCATAGAACGTTTTCAAGTTGACTTAAAATATGGTGTTTAGCAAAATCTTCACTGATAAGATGACATTTGAACAGACTTCTAGATGAAGGGAGAAAGCAAGTCATGCAGACTCAGGATAAAGTATGTTATTGGCAGAGGAAACCGCCCTTGCCAAGGACCCGAGAAATGTCTGAGGAAGAGCAAGGAGACCATTTGCCCAGAGTAAAATGGGTAAATGAAAGGAGTGAAAGGCATGCAGTCAGATAAACAGCAGGTATCAGATTATGCAGGTCATTTTACATTTAGAATAAATGAGGTTGGGAACTGCTGGAGAGTTGTAAACAGAGGAGAGACATTATCCAATAATTATCACATGTTACAATTACTATATGTCAGGTACTGTTCTAAGTACCTCATATAAATTTGTCAAATTCTCACAAAAACGCCTTGAAATGGGAACATTAAGAACATTGCTAAATATTAATAGGGTTTTATAGAGTCCTTCAGATTGATTTTCTCTTTTTTTTACTTTTTTAAAAATTTTAAAGTGTGGGATTCAATTCAGGATTAGGTATACAAATGTTCGTCATGTAAATACCCTTCTTGATGAACTGTGCTTCCTCTTCCCGCGCAGATTCCTACTACTGCCAATGCCACATCCTAAACCACCCTCAGACAAAGACAAATGTTGTTTTAGGAAGAAGCATTCACTGCTAACTAAAATTGATTGTTGTCTAGTGCTTCATGCACCAGACCTAACTTCCAGTTGAAAACAATCACACTGGATGTAGTGGTAAGAATAGACAGAGCAGGGCAAGTGTGGAAATGAAGAGGCATTGTGAAGCTCACAATATCCAGAAATTTGGGAAACATGAGGAAATGTGAGAGTTGAACATGACTGAGTTTATTTATCCTGGATTCTCCAACACTGCTGGTGACATAACTAATAACTAGTAGAGTCTGAATTTGAATCCAATTGTGTTAGATTTGGGGCCTAAAACAACAACAAGATTATATCACTGGCCCTTTAATTTATAGTTGCTAGGGGTCCTCTGAATCTCTAGGTGAGAAATTCCTCAGAAATAGCTTAAATAAATAACCAAGTCAAGTTGTCCTCAGGAAAACGTTACAGCTTTTAATTTTGTTTTGTTGTTTTTGTTTTGTTTTGTTTTGTTTTTGCTTGTTTTTAAAACATTGGCAAATCCAAAGAGATACAGCAGCCAAGAATTGAGGCTGCCATTTGCAACTGTGCCAGGGTCAAAGTCACTGTCTGTCCTTGGGCCGTCCATTCAGCTCTTTTGAGACCTTATTTTTCTCACAGATAAATGGAACTCTAGCTACTTGTTCGTTTTTCCTTTGAAATCCTTCAGATAATTTGCAATTTAATGAGACGTATGGACAGGATATTATCACCTCCTCCCGGCTAATTGAATTCTCCCTCTCTTTACTTCCCAAACTCCAACATAACATTCCAAGACTTACTTGACTATTCATGATCTTTCTTTTTTTTTCAATTTTTCATAAATTAGTCATCTGGCACTGAGCATTCCCTTCATTTTAATGATGATAATTCTTTTATGCATATGTCCTGTCTACCCAGAATAACAGGGAGATCCTAGAAGGCAGAGTCAAGATTACACATATATTTCCATGTCTACCCAGGGATCAGTGAAATCTTGGGTAGGAAATTAGAGTTGGCTGAGTATTTGATGATGATAATGATAACTGTGATAACAGCTACTGTTTATGGAGCACATGCTTTGTGCCAGTCACATTACATAATGTCTTATTTCATCCTCATAAAAACTTGTAAGGCATTTATTATAATACAAATTTAGAAATGAAGAAACTGAGAAACATAGAGTTGAAGTAACTCATAAAATCAGAAAGTCAGTGGCCCAGGTGTTATACAAATCCAGACTTTTCTATTCTCAAATCAATGCAATATGATAAAAGGAGAGTCAATTCAAGTGTACACATGTCACATATATATATAGGATCCAGTCACCATGTACTCACCAATACACTTACGCATGCATTTATCCATCAATTAAATGATTCATCCATCTACCTGCCTTCCCTCCAAATATTCACCTATTTATACACTCAACCATTCTTATATCTATACATCCATTCTTCTATATTTTCATTCATCCAACCTGTCATTCATTCCATCAGTCACTTCAAGCATTCAGCTAATCACTCATGCATACAATAAACAATTCATCCATTCATCTATCTATTCACTCATCCAATTATTCCTTAACTCATCCATTTATTCCATAATCCATCTGTATATGGAAACCCTTACCAATCTTTCTATTTATTCATAAAGTCATCCATTTATTCCTGTATTAATATAATAATTCTTAATCTGTCCATTCATTTTCTCATCTATTCAACTATTTATTAAAAATATATTCATTCATTACCATTATTAAGTTCCTTCTTTGTAGCAAACTCTTGTTAGACACGTAGAATGCCAAAATGAGTAAGACATACTCTCTACCCCAGAGTATCTTACAGACAGGTTTAAAGAATCTAGAAAAATTTAATATGAGACAAAGGGGAAAATGTCTTTGTTGTACGGAGATAAGTAGTTCCATAAAAAATTCTCAAAGGAGGTAATATACAAATGTATGTTAAAAAAAAATTCCCAGATGAACTGACAAGTTGGAAAAAAAAAGAAACAGTCATTTCAGACAAAAGGAAATGGCAAAGCATACGCAAATTTACATTAAATAATAAAATATATGTGACATATTGTCAGTTATTCCCTAATATCCATTATGACATTCTCTCTAATAATAATGAAACTACTAGACAAAATAGCTGCTCAAATTCAAATTTACTTTTCCAGTCTCCCTAACTAACTATATAGCTAGGTATTGCCATTTATGCTAGTTTTGATAATTGAATATGAGCAAAAGTGATATATGCAACATCCATATTATGTTTTTAAAGGAAAAGTCATTAACTTGTCTTCCCTATTATCTTTCTACTGGCTGGACTACCATTATTCCCTGTATGTTGTGGTCAATATATCGTAAGATATGTCCTAAAAGTAGGATAGACAATCCTTCCCACCCTCTCTATAGTCAGGAGGAAACTTTTAGAAGTATTAAGATTCTTCTTTTATCTTTTATTAAAGGTCCAGAAGAGATGAATAACATGGGGCTGGAGGTTTAATGTACATGGATTAAAAACTACACAGATCAACCCAAGGACACACATGCTACTTGCACTTTGTAATCTAAGTTGACTGAATCTTGTAATTTTGGGCCCTAAGGATTGGAAATGTGAACTGATTTTGTATATTAGAGGAAATAATATTAGGCAACTCTGAAAAGCACTTTAATTGCAGAAAAGAATATGGCACCAAGACTTTCTAATTAAAAAATTTTAGCCAGATAATGGAGGCACCACAGTAAAAAAAAAAATCAGGTTAAAAGTGTTATCGTCCCATCCAAGTCTGTTATTTCAAACAACTCCAAGATGGCTGTCATTTTATTTTATTTTGTTTTATTTTATTTCATTTTTATTTCATTTTTGAGAGAGGCATAAGGATGGCCAAGACTTAAAGGGAATTTTAAAAGATTAAATTTTCCATACTTAACAACTATTTTAAATTCTATGTTCTTCTCAGTGGTTTTGGGAGCTAAAACGTGCACTGCTCTCAGTCTAACAAAAACAACAACAACAACAAAAGGCATGCAAACAGCAAGTTCACAGATTTTATTGAACTCATCTAAGTGCTAGGGTCACAGGACAACTAATTGTTCCCAAACTTACAAATAGACATCTATCTGTTGGTGACAGAAAACAAATCATGAAAACAAGAAGCTGAGAATAAAAAAGCAAAAATATCCACATCCAGGCACAACACATTCAAACTGCTGAGAAGTAAAGACAAACAGAAGTTCTTCAAGGTTGCCAAAGAATGAGGTCAAATTATATACAGTGGAATAAGAATAGGAATTTTACCTACTCTTGGCAATAAACTTGGCCTAGTTTTGTGAGGGAGAGAAGGAATTATAGAAGACGTCCCTTTAGAAATTATGCAAATTGAAAGACAAAAATATTGAATCTTTTAGGAGCTGAAAGAAAAAGGGAAAAAAATGCTTTTAAAAAATGCTGTTTAACCAGGTGAAGTGGCTCAATCCCAGCGCTTTGGGAGGCTGAGGATGGAGAACTGTTTGAAGCCAAGTTTGCCACTATCCTGGGCAACACGGCAAGACCATGTCTCTACAAAAATAAAAAATAGCCAGAAATTATGACACATGCTACTTGAAAGAGAGGGAACTGCTTGAGTTTGAGGTTATAGTGAGCTATGATTGAGTTTGAGGTTATAGTGAGCTATGATTGCACCAGTGCACTCCAGCCTGGGTGACAGAGCTTGAGGTTATAGTGAGCTATGACCTTGTTTCTAAATTATATTTTTAAAAATTCTCAATTAACCCAGAAGTAGTCAGAAAAAGTGAAACAAAAAAATTGAACACATACAAAATACCTAACAGATGTGTAGATTTTAATTAAACTATATCAATAATAACATTAAGTATGAATGTTCTAAACACACCAGTTAAAATTTTGTCAGACTGAATAAAAATCTAAGGGATATGTAGTTATAGGCTACCTAAAAGAAACCCACTTATCTTAGTTTAGGCTGCTATAACAAAGTACCGCAGATTGGATGATTTATAAACCACAGAAATACATTGGTGAGAGTTCTGGAGGTCAGAATCTGTGATCAGGTTGCCAGCACAGTTGATTTCTAATGAGGGCTCTTCTCCAAGGTTGCAGGCTTCTCATTGTATCCTAACATGGAGGATAAAAGGTTAGCTAGCTCTATAACTCTCCTTATAAGGGCACTAATTCCATTCATGAAGGTGCCATGCTCTGACCTAATTACCTTCCCAAAACCCCACCTCCAAATACCAACACATTGAGATTAGGGTTTCAACATATTAATTTGAGGGGACATAAACATTCAGTTTATTGTACCACATTAAATATAAAGTTTCATAAATGACAAAAGTAGAAGGATGAAAAGAGTTGCAGCAAACAATCATCAAACAAAGCACAGCTGCAGTGGCAATGTCAGTACAAGAAAAAGTAAAATTCAGAACAAGGAATAAAATGTTACACGATGGGTTGATTTCTCTAAGAAGATGTTTTAAAAAACTTAAATGTATACACAACAAAAAATACAGTCTCAAAATACATAAAATCTATTAGTACAGAAAGGAGATATGTACAAATCCACAATTGCAGTAGATTTGGAGACATCAATACTCCTCAATAACTCATAAAACAAGTAGAGAAAAAAAAATCAGGATGCTTACAGAGGACCTCAAAAACACTAGTGACCACTTGATCTAAGTGATATTTTATGCAATAGTTTATGGAAAAACAGCAGAATACACGTAGCTCCCTCAAGCACACATGAAACTTTCATGATGACAAACCATATACTGAGTAATGTAACAAATATTAAATTTACAAAAAGTAAAAATTATACAGAGTATATTAATAGTCTATTACAAATTTAACTGGAAATTAATAAAGGAAATATGTCTAGGATATCCACATATGCTTGAAAATTAAACAACACACTTCTAAATAACCCAGAAGTCAAAGAGAAAGTTTCAAGAAAAACAATTGAACTGAATAAAAACACAAACAACATATATAAAAATGTGTGAGATACAGCTACACAAGTGCTTAGTGAGAAAGTTTTAACATTAAATACTTATCTAGTAAAAGAACAAAGATATTAAATCAGTACTTCAAGTTCTAACATAAGAAATTAGAGAATGAAGAGACAATTAAGCCCAAAGAAGCAAATGAAAGAAAATGATAAAGTTACGAGCAGAAATCACTAGAATTGAAAACAGAAAAATATATGAAACAGACTTGATAACCTAAATGAAATGGAGGACATTCTGAAATCACACAGCCTCCCCAAGTTGAAACGGGAAGACATTGAGAAACTAAATAGATGATTAAAAACCCAGGAAATTGACTCTGTCATAAGAAAATTACCTACCAAAAAAAAAAAAGCCCTGGCCTGGATAGCTTTCCAGTAGAATTCTTCAAAACATACAAGGAAGAGTTGATACCAATCATATTGGAAGTATTCCAGACAATTGAGAAGGATGGAATTCTCCCCAAATCATTTTATGAAGATAGCATCACACTGATACCCAAACCGGGTAAAGATCCAACAAAAAAAGAGAACTACAGGCCAATCTCTCTTAGGAACATAGATACAAAAATCCTCAACAAGATTCTAGTAAATCGGATCCAAAAACACATCTCAAAAATCATCCACCATAACCAAGTAGGCTTCATCCCCAGGATGCAAGACTGGTTCAACATTTGCAAAACCATAAATGTAATTAAACACATCAACAGATGTAAAACAAAAACCACATGATTATCTCATTAGATTATTCAGAAAAAGATTTTGATAAAATCCAGCATCCCTTCAAGATAAAAACCCTCAAACACCTGGGTATAGAAGGAACATACTTCAAAATAGTAAGTGTTATCTACAATAAACCCACAGCTAACATATTGCTAAATGAACAGAAACTGAAAACATTTCCCTTGAAAACTGGAACAAGACAAGGCTACCCATTCTCACCCCTCTTGTTCAACATTGCGTTGGAAGTTCTAGCTAGGGCAATTAGACAAGAGAAGGAAATCAGGGGTATCCAAATAGGAAAAGAGTTATCCCTCTTTGCTGATGATATGATCTTATATCTTGAAAATCCAAAGAATCTGTCAAAAACCTTCTTGCACTGAAAAAGGACTTTGGGAAAGTCTCAGGGTAAAACATAAATATGCAAAAGACAGTTGCATTCTTATGCACCAACAACAAGCATGTAGATAACCAAATAAAAAGCACAATCCATTCACAATAGCCACACACAAAAAATGAAATACCTGGACATCTTCCTAACCAGAGAAGTGAAAGACCTTTACAATGAGAACTACAAAATGCTGCTCAAAGAAATCCAAGAAGACACAAACAAATGAAAAAAATTCTATGCTCATGGATAGGAAGAATCAACATTGTTAAGACGTCCATCCTGCCAAAGGAAATCTACAGATTCAGTACAATACTGATTAAATTACCAACATCATTCTTCTCAGACCTGGAAATGACAACACAGAAATTCATATATAAACATAACCACGAATAGTCAAAATAATCCTTAGCAAAAGAAACAAAGCAGGAGGTGTCACACTTCCAGACTTCAGACTTTACTATAAGGTTATAGTAATAATAATAATAATAAAGCCTGGTATTGGTATAAGAACAGGCATATAGACCAACGGAACAGAATTGAGATTTCAGAAGAAAAGCCTCAATTTCTCAACCAACTCATTTTTGACAAAGCCTCCAACAACAACCACTGGGGAGAGGAGAACCTATTCAGTAAATGGTGCTGAGAAAATTGGCTGAAGATTGAAACAAGACCCCTATCTATCACCATACACAAAAATTAACTCTAAATCAAAGACCTAAATGTAAAACCTCAAACTCTGAGAATCTTGGAAAGTGCAAGAGACATCCTTATGAAAATCGGAACTGGCAACCAATTCCTTATCAAAACCCTAAGTGCCCATACCATAAGAAATAAGATAGACAAGTGGGACCTCATTAAACTGATGAGCTTCTGCAAAGCAAAAGAAACCATCAAGAGAGCAGGGAGACAGCCCACAGAATGGGAAAAAGTATTTGCCAACTGTATACCTGACAAAGGCTTAACATCTAGGATCTACAAGGAGCTCAAATATGCCAAAAAGAAAAAAACCAAAGAGCCCCATTAAAAAGTGAGCAAAAGACATGAATAGACATTCTCAAAAGAAAATATACCGGTAATCAACAGCCACATGAAAAAGTGCTCAGCCTCACTAATCATCAGAGAAATGCAAATCAAAACCACATTGAGATGCCACCTGACTCCAGTAAGAATGGCCATCCTTAATAAAACAAACAACAAATGCTGGCAAAGATGCATAGGAAAAGGAATGCTTCTATACTGCTGGTGGGAATGCAAATGAGTGCAACCTCTTTGGAAAACAGTGCGGCAATTTCTGAAAGAACTAGAAATTGACCTTCCATATGACCCAGCAATCCCCCTACTGGGAATATACCCAGAGGAACTCAAATCAGTCTACAAAAAAGATACCTGCACACACATGTTTGTTGCAATTCTATTCACAATAGCAAAAATATGGAACCAACCATGCTGCCCATAAAAGCTGGACTATATTATAAAATTGTGTTACATATGCTCAATGGAATATTATGCAGCCATAAAGAAGGACAAACATATGGACTTTGCAGCAACTTGGATAGATTTAGAGTCGATCATACTCAGTGATCTATCACAGAAACAAAGAACAGAGTACTGTATGTTCTCATTCATAAGCAGACCCTGAATATTTTCATAATACTTTAAGAAAGGGATTAGCAGTAGTGGGAAACTGCCAGGGGGTGGTGGGGTGGGATTGGCAGTTGAAGAAAACTGCCAGGGGCGGGAGGGGCACACCTCATCAACAAGGGTTACTGCATAATGAACATTTGTATACCTAGCCCTGAATTGTACCCTATATCTTTAAAGTAAAAAAAATTAAAAGTTAAAAAAAAAAGAAAAAAATAATAACCAAACAAATCAAAACCTGCATATTTGGTGAAAAATGATAAGACTCTAGCTATATCAGCAATCAAAGAAAGAAAATACATGAATATCAATATTAGGAATTAATAAGGAACATTGTTACATACCTTCACAGACACAAAAATAGTAATATGGGAAAACTACAAGCAATTCTCTACCTATGGATGTTTCATGGTGGTTATCCTGTTCCTACTCTAGTTTTACATTTTGGTTATCATTTTGGTTATTCTATTGGTCATTGGATCATGAAAACCATAGCTAATAAAGACAAATACTAATAACCCAGCATGCATGGACTGCAAGTCACATACAATAACTAGAGGAAACTTTAAAGTTCCTCTCTTGCATATCACATGAATATGCTCTATATGTGGGAGGAAGTCTACACAAGTATATCTGAGTGATCAAGGAGCACACTGTGGCAGATAATTATGGTTGTCCTTTCATATTGAGTGTCCTCTTCTCTTATTGAATAAACAAGAGCCATAAGTTTTAGCTGTATACATGGCCATCCAGTATAAAGGGTATATTTCTCAACATCTTTTAAAGCTAGCTATGACCATACACGTAGGCACATAGAAGTGCAATACTAATATGTGGAATTCAACGTCATAATCTCCATCGTGCATAGCTTAGCTAATAAAACAGACACCAATCTAAGTGTATCAACAAGAAGATATTTTATAGAAGAAAATTATTGCACAGTGACAGATGATCTATGAATCCAAATATAATCAATTTTTTAATAGTCAGTAACTATCAAAACTCACTAAAGAAGATTATATATAGTATAGTACTTTATCTATTAAAGAATAGTGACCAAACGATGTCCTTACTACTTATAAGGCTAGTGGGATATCTTAATCCACATTATATTGCTATAACAGAATACCACAGACTTCATAAATTGTAATGAACAGAAATTTATTTCTTGCAGTCCTGAAGGTTGGGAGGGGTAAAGTCAAGGGGCCCATGTTCGGCAAGTGTCTTCTTGCCAAGTCTTCCCATGGCTGAAGAACAAGAGTGCACACTAATACAAGAAAGAAAGCAGTAAGGGGCCTTATTCTTTATAAGGATACCACTCCCAGGACAATGGCATTAATCCATAATGCCTCATGACCTAATCACCTCCTAAAGGTCCCACATATCATCATTGTTTGGGGATTAAATTTGCACACAAGTTTTGTAAAGGACAGTTGAACCATAGCAAGTCATAACAGGAGGTGACCAAAGGCTGAGGCTCACTATTGATGGATATGTGGGCCATCTGTATGAGGTCAGAGGCACAAAGAAAATGCAGCTGTTGTGGAAGACTCCACACAAGACAGACAAAAAGGAAGAAAATACATAATCTATGAAGGTCATCTACTGAATTACACAGCAGAAGAGGGAAAATGAGAAATATATCAGAGAGTAAAAAAGGAGTGAACAACAAATATATGTGAGCATAATCGTTGTCTTTGCCTTTTTTGAGTTAGGATTTGGATAAAATACAAAGTCTTTTATTGATGGTAGAGCAATGAAATAGACAATTTAATGGAGCCTTGTATGTGAAAACATCCAGCTCAGGTTTACATGAAAAAGAAATAAATATACGTCATTGTTAATATTGGATGTCCAGTAACATAATTAATCTATATACTAATTAATACAGTATGTGACAATTCGACTTGCATAGCTAGAAGGGTATGAGAGATTGACTTATAAAAGAGAGAATGTTTAAAAACCAAGTAGGAACATACTGCACAATTTCATTGATATGAAATGTCCAGAACAGGCAAATCTAGAGTGACAGAAAGTAGATTTGTGGTTTCCAGAAACTAGGGGAGAGTGACTGCCAATGGGTTAAATGTTTCTATTTGGAATAATAAACATTCTGAAATTAAATAGTGGTAATAATTGCAAACTTTGTAAATATCCTAAAATCATGGAATTATATATCTAAACAACAACAAAAAAAACTAAACCAGCCAGGGGAGATGGCTCAAGTCTGCAATCCCAGCACTTCGGGAGGCCGGATGCCCAAGCCCGTGGATCAAGAATGACCTGGGCAACAATTAAAAAAAAAATCACAAAATCAGCCGGGTATGGTAGCACATGCCTTTAGTTCCGGCTACTTAGAAGGCTGAGGCGGAAGGCTCACCTGAGCCCAGCAGGTCGACTCTGGGGTGGCTGTGAGCATGCCACTGCACTCTAGCCTGGGCAACAGAGTGAGACTCTAACTCAAAACAGACAAACAAACAAACAAAAAAAAACTAAACCAAAAAACTTGGAGGTAAAAGGCACCTAATCAAAGGACTTATCTGCTATGCCAAGAAATTTGAAGTTCTTCTCTAGTTCGTGGGTAGCCAGTATAGGATTTTTTAGACGTAGTAACAAAGGCTGTGATTTTTTAAAAGACAACTCCAGCATCAGTGAGAAAGGACTTTTGTAGAAATCAGAGGACAGTGGTGAAAGTGAGTCCTACATTGGGGACAATGAGGCCCTGAACTAAGGTAATGACAATAAATACAGAATGCAAGTCATGGACAATGGATGAGGGGAAAACAAAATATGTAGTACAAGGACACATTTCAGTCATGTAACTCTCGTCCCATCAATTTTGCATTCCAAGAGATGATCTAAAACACTATACTTTTAAAAAATATTATTTTTCTCCCACTGATTATACATTTTACTTTTTAGGAAAACAAAGTTCATGGGTCACCAAGCATGTAAGACACTACCAATGCTGGGAGACAGCTGTATTCATAACTCACCTGAATCCTCTGCAGGTAGTTTCAGGTACCAATCAACTGCTTTTGTTCTACATAGTTCATGAGGCCTGCACAAATTTTTCAATTAACCTCTAAATTAAGATTCAAGTACTTCTTGTGGAATACAACAACTCTAATATCCCCATCAAAAGAATATCTTTATATCAGTAATCTCTTTACTGAAACCAATATCTGATCTCTTGAAATTTCTATTTTAGAAAAGGCTTCTGGGTACTAATAAAATAGATTATGACAAATGAGCTGAAAACACTTTAAACTCTTATTTATCAAGGATATGATATAAAGATCTTATGTTAATAGCATCATCAAAGCTCAGATGTTTATAGCAGTACTAATTCAGTATGATAATTTATTTTACATTTGCTCCAGACATGAGACTATAATGTACATGGAAGAAGTAAACTGATGTCAAAAAAGGAAGTATATATGAATATACAATGCAACACTCTATTAAAATGCTGGGCTGATTTCACACGCAGAAAGAAATTCAGCATGACGTAGAGCTTGGTCTTTCCATCCACTGTATTCACACATTTTGAGTTATAGTCACATCTCTTAAGTTTTCTTAAACACAATCTCTATGCTCTCATCCCCCTTACTTTTATACATATCGTTATGTTTCATGGGAACACAAAGTTATTTCCTATTGCCTAATTAATATTTACTTTTCAAGATTCAAACATTTTCTCTGGGAAAATTTTTCTGATTCTCTTCTGCACTCAATGTTGGTAAACTGATCCTCTTCAGCATACATAAAATACCCCCTGCACAACTGTATTCAGCAGGCATAATATTATATGAAAAATGTTAGTTTAAAGTACTCTATTAGTTTGAGTAAGTAAATTACCTACTACAACAAATAGACCATAAGAAGTATAATGGTTCAAACATAGCGGAAGCTTCTTTTTCACCTATTCAATAGTTCAAGGTGAGTGGCTCTGCCTCACAGAGTAAAACTCAGGAACTCTGCCTTTTCCATCTTGTGGCAGAGTCTCTTAACTTTTCACTGGTATCTGCATCCAGCAGGCAGAAAGGAAAATAGGAGGTGAAGAAGATATTGTTTCTTCCTAAATGCCTTCGTAGAAATGGCACATGTCACTTCTATTTGCACATTAGTTAAAATTTCATCATTTGATCTCACTAAGTTAAAAAAGGAAGATGGGAAATACACAGGAAGAAGAGACATGGATTTCTGTTGGACAGCTAGCAGGGATATTAAGCTGAGATTATTAAGCTAGTACTAATATATTAGCTAAGCTTTGGACTGCCATGCTCACTGAAGACAGGTGACAGCATATCAGGGCACACTTTGGGCCAGCATGTGTGGAGTCAATATTTATAAGTGATCCATTCTTCTTCCTTTTCCCTTTTCCGTTTTTGGAAGTTCAACTTTCAGATGATGCACACAACACTAGTGCTGTGGTCAAAGGCATGCAGGGTCCCAGTTATGAGATAGTATATTAACAAAGGCAGTTGAAATATTTTGAGGTTGAACTTTCTTTTTTTTTTTTCTTTTAAGAGACAGGGTCTCCCTCTGTCACCTAGTCCAATCAATCATAGCTCACTGCAACTTTGAACCCCTGTCCTCAAGCAATCCTCCTTCCTCAGACTCCCAAAGCACTAGGATTACAGGTGTGGATTGAGTTTTACAAATGTCCTTTTTCACACTATTCTTCCTGTCTTCTTTCACCAACTTTTTCTCCCTTTTTTTCTTTTTTGTGTGTGAGCTTTTAGTCAGTACATTTGGTATGGAAGACAGTGAGTTCAATATACTGTTTTCTACTGTTATGGTGAAAAGTTGGTAACATATAGGCAGGACTGAAAAAATGAGGAAATTCATTAAGATAATGGAAGATATGTTTCTCATTGTTGAAAATAAAACTTATGAATATAGAAAAGAGATTTCTAAATGCAATTGGAAGTCCCAGTGTGCACACCTGGACTTCTTTCTTTCTTCTATTTTTATGATATAGTGCTAGTTATAATTAAAATAAGATATAGCAACATATAAATATATGCATACAAATACAGTTCTTGCATACATAGAGTTCTTATCTCACTCTATTGTGATTTTATAAATACTATTACACCCCAGTCACCAACAGTGGTGTCCAATTACTTGTTTCTAAATACCAAGGAGCTGAGGCTTCCTGGAGAAAAATGGTCAACCAGGCCTGATGCAGGGAAAATACAAGATGATCTGGGAACATCATATTGTACCAGAAGTACTAAAGGAACATGTCAAAAAAGACAGTAGAACCATTCTGAAGGAGCTCCCACTGGCCAAATATGAGACAATTTGAAAAAAGTAATAATTATGATCAGTTGTAATCTTTTGAGTAAAATAAGAATCCATGAGATTGTATTAATTTAAAAACTTAAATGCATACATATATAAGTTAGGATGGGATGCTGATATTGGAAGGGAATACTCCCATGTCAACTAATAAGTCTATAGGAATTTTCATCAGCAAAAATTCATTCACTCAAAAATCATCAATGGATGCACAATCCAGTGTGTAAAAGACCAGTAAAAAATGGGTTATTCATATATGCCTCAAAGTAACTTCTCATAAATGCATATTGATCATTTATTAATTAATAAATAGCATATATCTGTTCATTAATTTTCTAGTGGAGAACGCTGACAGACACCAACAATCAAATAATAAATA
This sequence comes from Carlito syrichta, assembly GCF_000164805.1. NCBI lineage: Eukaryota > Metazoa > Chordata > Mammalia > Primates > Tarsiidae > Carlito > Carlito syrichta. Next base: position 561,933 of record NW_007232168.1, on the reverse strand, counting down.
TTAACATCATTAATAATAGGACAAAACCAATACTGTACCTTCTGATAGAATACACTGAGAAGAGCTCAGCATCACTGCTGTGGTATTCTTGTCAAAAATGTACAAATTATTAAATCATAACAAACATCAGACAAACCTAATGAAGGGATATTCTACAAAGTACCTGGATTATACTTTAAAAAACTGTTATGACCATAAAAGACAAAGAAAGATGAAGGAGCTATTCTAAATTGAAGGATATTAAAGAGATATGACAATGAGTAGAAACACTGATCTTGGATTGGCTACTTGACCTAAACAGGTATATCAGGGATAATTATGAAATTTTGAATAAGATCTGTGAACTAGTAACAATATTGAATCAATGCTCACTTTTTGATTTTGATAGATATATTGTATCTATGTGGCAAAATGTTCTTGTATATAAGAAATATATACTGGAGAATTAAGTGATGTGGTAGGAAGAATGGCAGTCACCTAAAGGTATCAGGTCCTGATACCTACACTTGTTTAAGTGTCACCTTATAACAAATAAGGGTCTTTGCAGATGTGATTAAAACAATGATTTTGAGACTGAACGATCATTTTGAATTATCCAGGCGGGGCCTAAGATGCCATCACAAGTACTCTTTTTTTTTATTTTTTAATTTTTTTGAGTTGGAGTCTCACTCGGTCGCCCAGACTGGAGTGCAGGGGCCGCTCCCGGCCACCGCAACCTCGCCTGCTGGGCTCCGGCGATCCTTCCGCCTCAGCCTTCTGAGTAGCCGGAATTACAGGCATGCGCTACCACACCCGGCTGATTTTTTGATTTATTGTAGAGATGAGGTCTCGCTGCCCAGGCAGGTCTCGAACCCACGGTCTCAGGCAATCCACTCACCTCAGCCTCCCAAAGGCGCGGGATTACAGGCTGAGCCACCGAGCCGGACAAGTACTCTTATCAGAGAGAGGCAAGGGAAGATATAACCCAGACAGAAGAGGACAAGAAAGTATAAAGATGGACGTTGAAATTGAAGGAAAATGGAGACAAGCCAAGGAACGTTGGCAACAAACATAGCTGAATGAAGCAAGGAACAGATCTCCCCTAAATCTTTTGGAGGGAACAAAACCCTGCCAACATTAAGATTTCAACCCAGTGATGCTGATTTTGAACTTCTTATCTCCAGAACTGTAGGAGAATGAATCTGTATTGTTTAAGGCCATCACATTTGTGGTAATTTGTTGGAACTTGTTATGGCAATCAAATGAAACGAAAACAAGGAATAATGGGGCATTATATCTTAAATATATTCTCAATTTTTTAAATAAAAGAAATGTTAACAAAAGAATGTGGGTTAAAGGTATACAAATCTCCACGTTTCCTCAACTTATATATAAATTTGAAATTACTGAAAAAGTTTTCAAAAGTTTAAAAATTACAAGACTAAATGAAGGTTGAATTATTGCTCAAGTAGCTTAAAACAAGAGAAAGATAAAAAATTTCTAGAGGATTTAGATATTTAATTTTATATAATTTCATCCTTAAGATGTTGGCTTTTATCCTAAAACTTTTTACTTTCTATTGTAAAGAGGCTGTCACAGATACAGCTATCATACATTTTTTCAAGTTCAGAAGATGTGTAGAGAAAGGGGATAAGAGGTCATGGCAATTGAACCTGTGTCTTTTAACATGAAAGCAGATGTTTTCTTTCTTTTTTATTCTTTTTTATATTTTGAAGATGTAGGATACAATTCATGATTACATACACAAGTGGTCATCACACAGGTGAAGTTTGGACATCCCATTGGTCCTCACTTCACCTGGTTTTGGATAAGGTACTCTTAATAATGTTATGTGCACACTCCACCACTGGCAGTGACCTGCTACTGCTAATTTCTTTCATGTAATGTTATGATAAATGTTCAGGGTTCACTTATGAGTGAGAACAAGTGGTGCCCAGTTCTTTGTTTCTGTGATAGATCACTGAGTATGATAGACTCTAACTCCATCCAAGTTACTGTGAAGTCCATAATTATGTCCTTCTTTATGGCTGCATAATATTCCATCTTGTATGTATACCATATTTTTTTTATCCACTTTACTTCTGATAGGCAGCATGGTTGGTTCCATGTTTTTGCGATTGTGAATAGGAAAGCAGATGTTTTCTAGCTCTCTCCCAAAAAGATTTTTTAATTCTCAGTAGCCAGAACTATACCTAGCTGCAAGGGAATCTGTGAAGATAAGCATTCACTCTTTCAGGATCTTGAGAAGATATGGCAGTAGAGGAAAAGATTGAAAGACTGAAACAATTTGTTGAGGTGGCTAATAAACAGTGTTAGCTCCTTGGTGATAGATCGATAGATTGATAGATAGCCTAGCACAGTGCTTTAAATACAAGTTCAAGAAATGCTTGTAAAATTAATTAATGTATGTAAGAATGAGTGAGTGCATATATGAATGAATTAATGAATCTTATATTTCAAGTTTATATTAGTCATGTGCGTAAATATCAGCTTTGTTAGCACAGAGTTCCAAACATAGAAAATCATTTAAACAGCATTGGTATTTTGGAATACCTTTTCACCTAGGCTGTAATTTGTGCCTTAGTTTGTAAGTTTTGTATTGTATCATGATTATTTGTCTATAGAGCTTCCTTTGTGTGTCTCTTATTATAGTATAAGGCTAAACTCTTATCAAATTTTTGGCTAAATTGTTTCAATCATCTCTTATCTTCCATTTCTTCAGTGATCTCTGACTCACCACATTAAATTAGGTAAGTAAACAGGTACACACTGGAAAGAAGAAATGGAAAAGGCACAACTTGGTAAATAATTAGGTGAAAGAAGTGATTGATAAGAAGTAATCAGTAAACATAAAGGTTTCAGTGAATGGCAATTCCAAACACAGAAAGAGATAGAGAAAAACAAATTATGTAAAATCAACAAGTGATGTTTTAGACATAAGGAGTTGAATGTGCCCACTGGACATCCTTGTGCAGATAAACATGTAATTGAGAATTAGACATTTAGCCCCTAAATTAAGAGAAGTTAGAACAGGAGTTGTAAGTTTGGTATTCTTTTACAGGTAGGTGCTAGTTAAAGCCTGTGAATAAATAAGATTTCTCAAAGATATCAAGTGTAAAGAAGGAGAACTGTGAATAAAATCTTGAAATTTTACAAACCCCGATGGCAGCCCATTCCAGTTTTGGAAGAAACCACTTGGTGTAGAGGAAGGAGACTGCTCAGGGGTGTGAGAATGCATCGTTTCGTCTTCTGATCCTAATTAAATATGCAACCTAAGTTGATGCTGCTCAAACTGGAGTGTGAGCAAAAATTACTTTGAAGGTTTGTTAAAACAAGATTCCCGGGTCCCATTCCCAGGTGTTCTAATTTGCTGAATTTCAAGTGAGGCCAGAGAGTTTGAATTCCTAACACAGTCTCATTCATGCTGATGCTACCAGTATAGGACCATACTTTGTTATATCTCAAGGTGATAAACTGAGGCTTCTTTCTCAAATTATGGTCTACGGGTCAGAAACATAGGCATCATCTGAGAGATTGATAAAAATGTGCGATCTTAGGTTCCAACACAGATCTTCTGAATCAGAAACAACCTCTTTTTTTAGATTAAAAAACAGTTTATTTAGAAAATAAATTGGAGAGAGAGAGAAAGAGGAGATTTCTTTCTCCTCTTTCTCTTAAGCTTAGGGCAGGGGACCAAAGCTTAAGAGCACATGGCAAAACCACAGCTTAGCGAGGCAATGACCAGAAACGACCTTTTAACATTACCCTAGGTGACTCATATTGGCATTCATGTTTGGGAAGCACTGCCATCTAGAAGGTATTGCTTAACATATTCTCAGAAAAAAAAAAACGATGGTGTTGATTTCATGTTGATTTCAACATACCATAAGGTAAAAAATTAAGATTTGAAGCCAAACATCATAAGTGACCTGTGCCTTCACTAGCCTTAGTTTCCACATGTATAAAATGGGGATCATTATAGTGTCCTTTCTTGGTTATGGTAAGAATGAAATAATATCATGCATATAGTGTGCCTTACTTCCATTTAAACAGAGAGTTACAGGCTGACATTGGTCTTACAATTTTACATGAATATTCAGGACGCAGCTAGCACAGAGCTATTTGTGAAATTGCTTATTTGTTATGTTGGTTCCACCTATTTGATTAGTTAATTCGGTAAATTTAATGATGCTTTAAGTGAAATGATTCCAGTTAATGATTATTGATTTGAACTTCAGGAAGAGGAAAATAAAATTGATTCCTAGGTAATTACAACTTAAAATACATACATTAAGTGCATGAAGATGCTGACTGATTAAAGATAATGAATATTTAAAAACTGATATAAAATTGGGACTAAGTTGGAGGGAGGCAGATTGTGGCTGTGTGAGTAATTAAAACAAAAATATGAAATGATTGAAATGTACTTCAGTCTCATGAGTCTTGTGAATTCCCCCTCCTTTCTTCAACGCCACTATTTTTTTCTCAAGTAGAACTAAGGTACCCTGAATCTTGTTTTCCAAAGTTTTTGTTTCTTTATTTAATAAACAGAAATAATAATAAAATCTAATAAAAGGGTTTGTCATAAGGAGTAGATTTAAAAATTTAAATGCTGAATACAGGACTTGGCAAAAAAATACATCGATAATTGTTGTTATTATGTAAATTTCCCCCACAATGGGTTTGAAAGGAAGTTTTTCAACATTGTGTTCTGTAGGATAAGTAGTACTCTATTGTATCTAGGAGCAACACTCAACAATTGTTTGCTGAATTGAGCATCTAGAATAAGTCTTTATATTGCACCAGTTGCAATTAAGCAGTAAATGTGACACACAAAATATTTTTTTTCACAGATAAAATGGAAGTTATTTTATGCTGCTAGTGAAGACTTACTTCTTCCAAAGATTTATATGAATACAATAAAAATACTTCGGCATGCAGATTTTTCCTCTAGATTTAGCATATTTCCCCTAAAATAATCCTGTTTGAAAATAGAGTAAGTTAATAATTTCATCTCTAGAAAACTAGTCAATATTAAGGCAGAAACTTCATTCTAATTTTCTAATCGATTAAATGAAATCCTATTTCAGGTGTGGGAAAAATTAGATTCCAGCAAAATTTTATTTTTAAATCAAATCTGCATTAAATAATGTAAAAAGATCTTTTGTCTAAATGAAGGAACATTTTAAAAAGAAATTGAGAAATTCATCCCAGGTGATTACAACATAAGACACTTTTAAATATCTGAGAATTATTCAATAACTAAAATCTTTTTTAAAAACTGGGTTCGTTAAGTACATATATATAAAGTTCCATTTATAATACACAGATTTTAATTTTAAGAATATTATCGACTTGCTATCAGCTATGAAGCTCTTGACTATCTGCGATAGTGATGTGCGGGAAGCTAAGACTTGCTGGAGTTAAATAAACACAGAAGGTAAGAAGTACATGAAAGTGTTAATTCAAGCTATCATACTTTACTGCCTTCAGTGTTAAAGGAGAAGGTACTTGCTACAGAGGGAAAGAAAGATACAGTATGCATAAAATTCTCTCAAAATTCTGAGGCTTTACATGGTAATTGAACAGAGTTTATTTGACTTCAAAATGCCCTGGTAAAGATAAAGAGAATTAATTTCTCTTGCACACTAACATACCTCCATTGCCAAGGTATTCAAACTCATAGAAATCTTGCACAGAACTTTTAAATTCCTCCTGTCGTTCAGCATTTCTGTTTATAAATCCTTAAGTATATCATCTACTTAAGTATATCATCTACTTTATTGGACACTGAACATAAAATGCTGCCCATTTTCATTTGAAGTATATCAGTTTTTCCTCCGCTTATAGCCAATGTTCCTCACAATTAACCTGCTCTAAAATACAAGAAAAAATAGGTCATAGAGATTTACCATACAACATAGTGCCAATAGTTAACAATATTGTATTGCATACTTAACAGTTTGCCAATAGTATAGACCTTATAGTAATTGTTTTTATCACAAATGTAATAACAATTAACAATACTAAGTAAGACAGCAGGAGGAAACTTCTGGAGATGATGAATATGTCTATGGAATAGAATGGTAGTCATGGTTTCATGGGTCGATATTTATCTCCAGACCCATCAAGTTGTATACATTCTGTGTACAGATTTTTGTGTGTCAAAGAATTAAATTAAAAAATTTAATAAAATGACGTTGGAGAGAAAAAGGAGCAGCTAATGCTTTGTGTTCCTCATATATGCCATTTACTATAAGAGAAGTTTTGCGTCTGTTATGTCATAGAATCTTCCCGTTCTCCGCTAAGTATAATCTCCATTTGCTAATGAGAAATTAAGTATTGCCGGGCTTGGTGGCTCAGCCTGTAATCCCATCTTTGGGAGGCTGAGGTGAGTGTATTGCCTGAGCCCACGGGTTCAAGACCCGCCTGGGCAACTTGGTGAGACCTCATCTCTACAATAAATAAAAAAATCAGCCAGTCATGGTAGTGTGCGCCTGTAGTTCCAGCTACTTGGAAGGCTGAGGCAGAAGGATGGCCGGAGCCCCGCAGGTTGTGGCTGCGGTGGCCGGGAGCGGCCACTGCACTCCAGTCTGGGTGACAGAGTGATACTTCAACTCAAAAAAAAAAAAGAGAAATTAAGTATTTTATCAGACACACACTCAGTGGGTGGAAAAGCTGAGATTCAATGCCAGATTCCTAACTTCAATTTATATTCCTTTAAGATTGCAAACTGTTTACTCTGTGAGAAAAGACATAAATTATTACAGGGTGCCTCAAAGTCCCCTTCATTTATCTCCTGCCTTCTCAAAAATGGTCCCAGTTTTAATAAAAATCCATTTCACTAAAACCCATAATTCTTCATCTTCTTGTTCAGCAATGCAGTTTCATCCCTGGTGCTGATATTAACTCTTTAATAATCTAAACCTAATAAATGATTTTCAGCAATGATAAAAGTCACAGGCAGTTTACAGAAGAATTAGGGTTCTTTAGTTCTCCTGTGATGAATAATTTGTTTACCCTGAGAGAAATCAGTCTTTTAAAATCACAGGTGCCTCTCACATCATGGAAGGTCAAATTAATCGACCAAAATATCATAGTGCCTGGATCCTGAAATGTAAACAAATGTAATTTTTCATTCCAAAATGTAAACAAAATGATTTTTTGAGACACTGGCACCAAACGTTTACTGGAATTAAAAAAAAAAAACCTATATATTTATTCTCTAACTTAAACATTAAAAAGTAAACCAAATGATAAATATTCTGTGAGTCTGACATAAATTTCCAAGTCTTTCTTTTACAAGTATTAGAAAAAATATTAAGCCTTGCTAGGAGAATATATTATTTGGTTATAGACTCTTGTTTAGGGTGTCTGATCACTGCAGATTAGATTTTTAGTATCCCATGTCATTTGCTTTGTCTCAGGGCCCTTTCTCCTATTTTCAGAAGGGCCTTCAGTTTTGCTCAGAGCTGACTTTTGTCCCATCTGCTTAATATTCTGGTTCTGCTTTCTCTGTGCTGAGGTCTGAAGCTCTGAAGCTCATGTGTATGCCTGTAGAGAGAGGAACATTTCCATGCATTCAGTAGAGAGTGGAGCATTTTAAACTCCTTTATGTGGAAAAGTCACTTCCTAATAGGGGTTTGTGCTGAAATCAATGGGTAATGAGTAGACACATGGAGGAGACATATATATATATGACATTTATATATATATATATATATATATATATGTATACATATACATATATATATATATATATATATGTATACATATACATATATATATATATATATATATATATATATATATATATATATATATAAACTGCTGCTTTTTAGTCATGGTCTTTTCCAATTTCTAACTTTTTATTGAAGACTCTACATTGGCCTAACCATGGCAAAAAGCTTAGAAATTAAAGGTATTTTTAGCTGGGCTCAGTGACTCAGCCTATAATCCCGCACTTTGGGAGGACAAGGTGAGTGGATTGCCTGAGTTCGTGGGTTTGAGACCCGACTGGGCAACTTGGCGAGACCTCATCTCTACAATAAATCAGAAAAGTAGCCGGGCATGGTAGCATGCGCCAGTAGTTCCAGCTACTTGGAAGGCTGAGAGAAAGGATTGCTGGAGCCCAGCAGGTTGAGGCTGTGGTGGCCGGGAGTATGCCACTGCACTCCAGTCTGGGCAACAGAGTGAGACTTCAACTCAAAAAAAAAGAAAAACAAGGTATTTTATTGCATGAGTTATTTATTTAAAAATGTACAATTTTAAGTGTTGGAGACAAAGAAATTTGAGAGATTCAAGATATAACTATTGAAAGATGGAGCTATGACCACTGGGAGATGAATACAAAAAATTAGGGTGCAAGGTTTGGATTTTGCAAAACCTGTTTTTTTATCCATGGACTAAATCTTCAGTGGTAATTACCTCCTTGTTTTAAAATTGAAAAAAAAATAGCTAAAAATATTGGAAATATTAATCACAAATATAACATAACTACCTACTCAATTCAAATAGGTAAAAATAAGGATTCAAATTTAGGTAAATGTTCTGATTAGTTAACAAAAATGCATTATATTTAGACAATGTTTTTAAATGTAATTAAGGAGATCCTTGCTGGATTTGCTTTCTGAGCATTTAGAAGAACAGAGAGCTAAAGATGTACACAACTTAAATGGGTATTTGATGTTGGTGAAAATCTATGATCTAAGAAACACACTCCCAGAAAGTTACATTAATTTTTTAAAAAAAGGTTCTTTTTGTTCCTAGGAGCTCTTCTATTATAAAAATGATGTCACAGCAGTAGTTAACAGTATGTATCAATGTTCTTTCCTTGTTTTGACAAACGGTTATTTGAGGTGGTATCATTAGGGGAAACTAAGTGAAGTATATACAGGAATTATATGTACTATTCCTGTAGATTTTCTTATGTAAAATAGTTCCAAATTTTGACAAAACTATTCTGTACCCACGTTCTTTTCTCAGCGATTCAGATTTTTATCTGAGCATACAATGTACTCTGTGATCTATGCATTTTCAGCCTCATTTCATCAATGCTCCCTTGCATTTGGCTTAATCAATATAGGCCAGTGTTCATTCTATGACATTTTAAAAATTTTAAATATGTCATTACATTAAAATATTATATGAACTTTAGAATTCGCTGAATTTTAAATATGAGGAAACTGAAGTTCAGAGACATTAGGTAACTTGTCCAGTGTTACATATGTTCAAAAAAGCAACAATAGCCGGGTTCGGTGGCTCAGCCTGTAATCCCCCACCTTTGGGAGGCTGAGGTGAGTGGATTGCCTGAGTCCGCGGGTTCGAGATCCACCTGGACAGCAAGACCTCATCTCTACAATAAATCAAAAAATCAGCTGGGCATGGTAGCGCACGCCTGTAATTTCGGCTACTCGGAAGGCCGAGGTGGAAGGATCGCCAGAGCCCAGCAGGTCTAGGCTGCGGTGGCTGGGAGCGGCCACTGCACTCCCGTCTGGGCAACAGAGTGAGACTTCAACTCAAAAAAAAAAAAAAAAGGCAACAATATGTGACTTAAATCCTAGACTAAAAACTGTTCAGCCTGAAATAGTAATGAATTGGTGTACCTTAAAGTTTAACTTTTATTTATTTATTTATTTTGAGTTGGAGTCTCACTCTGTCACCCAGACAGGAGCGCAGTGGCCGCTCCCAGCCACCGCAGCCTCGACCTGCTGGGCTCTGGCCATCCTTCCGCCTCAGCCTTCCGAGTAACTGGAACTATAGGCGCGCTACCACGCCCCGCTAATTTTTCTTTTCTTTCTTTTTTTTTTTAAATTTATTGTAGAGATGAGGTGTCGCCAAATTGCCCAGGTGGGTCTCGAACCCGTGGGCTCAGGCAATCCACTCACCTCAGCCTCCCAAAGGCGCGGGATTACAGCCTGAGCCACCGAGCCCGGCTAAAGTTTAACTTTTAAAATGGCAAGAATTTCGTATGAGAGAGTATTCTGGTTAACTGCTTTTACAGATCTCACACTGGAACATCTTACCAAAGAACTACTGTTCAAACTATGAGTCAAGGAAAGATGATAATTTGTTCTGACTGATTTGGACATTTATTATTCCAAAACAGTATCTAGAAACAAATTTTCTTAACCCCCCCCCCCCCCCCCCCCACCTTGCAATATAGATACTGGATTCTCAGTTTAAGAGACTGTAAATTGAAAGTGGTAGTTGAAGCCGGGCTCGGTGACTCAGCCTGTAATCCCGCGCCTTTGGGAGGCTGAGGTGAGTGGATTGCCTGAGCCTGAGAGTTCGAGACCCGCCCGGGCAGCAAGACCTCATCTCTACAATAAATCAAAAACTCAGCCGGGCGTGGTAGCGCGTGCCTGTAATTCCGGCTACTCGGAAGGCTGAGGCGGAAGGATCGCCGGAGCCCAGCAAGTCGAGGCAGCGGTGGCTGGGAGCGGCCACTGCACTCCTGTCTGGGCGACAGAGTGAGACCGCAACTCAAAAAAAAAAAAAAAAAAAAAAAAAGTGGTAGTTGAAATTCCTGTGAAAAGAACACAGAGCCAGAAGTGATTGAACCTGAGTTCACATCTCAACTCTGACAGGCAGTTACCTTAAACAGGCCACAATTTCTTCAACTGTATAATTACAATAGGTTCTATAAGTGTTAAATGAAATCAAACAAGTAAATTGCCTAGAGGAGAATTGGAAATTGGAGGCCAGATTAAGTTTGATCAGCTATGCTGATATTTTCTTCCTTTATGTAATCCCATAATGCAAGATAATTTGCATTTTCTATCTGTAATTCACCATTCTGTATTGTTTAAAGGTGTAAAAACCTTAGGGAAAGCACAATGGTATTTTGAAAACTTGGTGTTGATATAAGGTGACCAATATTTTTGCAAGTTAAATCAATTCCAATTCTTTGCTTCTAGCAAAATTGAAGAAGCATTCATCAGATGATCAGTTGGTCATTAAAATTATTTTTTTAATGCTCATTATGTGATTTTCAGAAAATAATCTACAAAGAGTTCAAATAATTTAATATCATGACAATAGAAATTCTAGCTCAATTTTTAATTTATGTGAACATTATTTCATAGCCCTAACATTTATAATCTAAAAATAAGAAAACTTTCAAATCTAATAGTAAATAATATTTATCCACAGACTTAGAATAATGTAGAAAAAGAGTTTTATCTACCTTACAAAAAGTTGTCATTGCCAACAAATTATTTTTATGTGTAATAATCATCTTTTATAACATAACATATTTATGATGCTTTGAGCAATTTAATCCTAAAATATTTATGAGAATAATTCAGTCTAGGAGATTTATTTAATCATAGGGAAGTACACAGATGTGTGTGTGTGTGTGTGTGTATACACCCAATATACATTTTTGTTTAAGATGCCTACAATAGGTTTAAATATATATATATATATATATATATATATATATATAATACTTTGAAGAATGTAGAAAGGAAATATACATTCTAGAGGAATTGGGAAAATGTCGATTTTCTGACTAAATATCAAAGAATTATGGTTTATAGATTTTACTATTTACATTTAAATCAATGATGTTATAATTTATTTAAAAATGTAGATACAATATAACAAATTACATTCTTTGCAACTATTCAGACTTACATTTAATATTTTATATAACAAATAAAATATACAACAGTGTGTAGTGTGCATGTATGTATATGCATGTGTATATAATGTTAGAATTATTTTAGGTGTACATGAGCAAAAGAGTTTGAAAATAGATGAGATAAAGCTAGAAGAGCAAAGTAGTTTGGCTTTAAGTAGTCAAATTCTGGGGTAATGTGGAAAGAGTCAAGATTGATAAACCATTAAAAGAATGACCCTAAACCGGGTTCGGTGGCTCAGCCTGTAATCCCGCACCTTTGGGAGGCTGAGGTGAGTGGATGCCTTGAGCCCGCGGGTTCAAGACCCGCCTTGGCAGCAAGATCTCATCTCTACAATAAATAAAAAAAAAATCAGCCGGGCGTGGTACGCATGCCTGTAATTCTGGCTACTTGGAAAGCTGAGGCGGAAGGATTGCCGGAGCCCAGCAGGTCGAGGCTGCGGTGGCCGGGAGTGGCCATTGCACTCCAGTCTGGGCGACAGAGTGAGACTCCAACTCAAAAAAAAAAAAAAAAAACCAAAAGAAGAATGACCCTAGAACTAGAGACTAAAGCCAACTTGTCATCCTATGTCTTAAAAAATGCCCAGAGCATAGTAGATACTCAATAAATATTTGTTGAATGAATAAGTTATAGAAGAAGTCATATTAATCAACATTGTTTTACCTTGAGTCAAAAGACATAATTCTCCTCTGTCTTTCTCTGTTAATTTCCTCTTTATGAAAAAGTTAAGATGTTAGTGAAACTTCACAATCATGCAACGGCCTCCTTTTTCATTTTTTCTTTTGGGAGGCATTCATATTCACATTTTAAAGTGTTTGCTATAAAACTAAGAGACAAGTCTTTGCGATGTGGTTATAAAAACAGTTGTATTAATTCGTTATAAGATTTTCTTCCTTAAGGCATTCTTCTTGATATTTTACATTTACACGCAAATAACACTCTATTGTCCCATCTGGTTGTTTTTCTAATTTATCTTAATTGGCACCTAAAGACTGCATGTGCATAGCAACTATGCACTCAATGTTTTGGTCAACAACAAACCGACAAACCACATATATGAAAACTGATCCTGTTAGATTATAACGAAGCTAAAAGTTTCCTGTTGCCTAATGACATCATGTCCATCATCACATCATAGCAAAAACTATTATGCATGTCTGTAGTAATTCTGGTCTAAACAAACCACCACTGACAGGTATATAAAAGTACAGCACGTATAATTATGTACAGTACATAATATTTGATAATGATGACAAACAACTATGCTACTGGTTTATGTATTTGCTAATCATACTTTTATTGTTATTTTAGAGTGTACTCCTTCTTCTTATATATATAAAAAAATTAACTGTCAAACAGCCTCAGCCAGTCCTTCTGGAGGTGTACCAGAAGAAGGTCTTATGAACATAGGTCGTTCCAGTGGGACAAGATATGGAGGTGAAAGATGGTTAATTGAATGATCTTGACCTTTTGCAGGCGTAGGTTAATGTGTGTGTTTATCTTTTCGTTTTTAACAAAAAGTTTTAAAAATAAAAAATATGAAAATTTGTATAGAATAAGAATATGGAGAAATAAAATACTTTTATAAAACTGTACAATGTATTTGTGCTTTAAGCTAAAGTGTTATCACTGCAAAATCAAAAGCAAAAAAATTTAAAAGTTTATAAAGATAAAAAGTTACAGTAAGCTAAGGATAATAATTATTAAAGAAATAAAAATGTATGTATAAATTTAGCGCAGCCCAGATGTACAGTGCTTATAAAGACTACAATACTGTGCAGTAATGTCCTAGGCCATCACATTCAATCCCCACTTACTCTGTCTCATGTAGAGCAAAGTCCAGTCCTGTAAGCTCTATTCATGATGAGTGCCCTATACCATATTTTATCTTTTATATCATATTTTTACTGTACCTTTTCTATGATAAGATATGTTTATGTACTAAAATACTATCCATTGTGTTATAAGTGTCTACAGTATTCAGTATAGTAACACACTACAGGTTTGTCGCCTAAGAGCAATCGACTATACCTTATGGCTTAGGTGTATGGTGGGTTCTATCACCTAGGTTTGTGTAAGTACACTCTATAACAGTCACGTGACAAGTTGTCTAATGATGCATTTCTCTAGAATATACATCCACTCCTAAGAGACATATAGCTGTATATGTATATTATGCAACTAGTTAGCAACATCATTATTCTCTTAAATCTAAGAGAGTAACTTCCCCAAATTTAAATAAGCAGCTTGAAATAAGTACTTGAAAGAGATATATTTTTATTCCAAAGTGATTAAAATCTATGTAATACTCTGATGGCTCTGATGTCTTATTAAGACAATAGGAGAAAGGAAGGCATGTATTTGACTAACAGTACTGGTAGGGAAACATACGGAGAGCACTTAGACACTTTTATTTTTATTTTTTATTTTTCCAGGGTATAGCATTTCAAAGACTCATTTCAGTTAATTTCTTCCAAACCTAAAAATACCTGCCTGACAATGTCATGAAAAGTAAGTTTCATGTTATCAAGATTTTCTGTTAAAGTGCCATTTTAACAATTTGATTCACTTTCTTTCTAATTGCATTTTTTTTTTTTTGAGTTAGAGTCTCACTCTATCACCCAGACTGCAGTGCAGTGGCCGCTCCTGGCCACCGCAGCCTCGACCTGCTGGGCTCTGGCAATCCTTCCACCTTAACCGTCCAAGTAGCTGGAACTGCATGCGCACGCTACCACGCCCGGCTCAGCTTTGATTTATTATAGAGATGAGGTCTCGCCAAGTTGCCCAGGCGGGTCTCGAACCCGCGGGCTCAGGCAATCCACTCACCTCAGCCTCTAATTCCATTATTATTTGTAAAATCAATCTAGTACTCAATTTTGATTCAATTCAATGTGCTCATTTATTGTGTTCTTTTGGTACCAGGTCTAGTCTAAGGATTAATTACAAAAAACCACAAATGCCACATTCAAAGAAGGTTTGTATTCCACTCTCACCCCAATTCCCTCAGTCTCATGGTTTTTTTCAAGACTGACTTACAATGTCATCATCTTTTCTGGGAACTCTTTTCTGACTATCCTCATACTTGTAACCCCAAAGATTAGATGCCCCATTTCACATGCCCACAGCATAATTTTGTTTAGTCATTTTTCTCCAAATTCTAGCAAATTGTAGGTACATAATAAGCATCATATAAATGATTTTGTTTTAGTCATTATTATAGGAATGGATAGAATAATAGATATTTTAGTATATTTTAGTATAAACTAAGAGTGTTATGGTCCGAGTAACAATTGACTGCTCTCCCTTGACACCAATAAATCATGGGGCAGGGAACTGGTAGAAAGAGGTTTATTTCTGAATTTTAATTCAGGGAGCAGAGTTGGGCTTTTGGCCTCCTTAAAATGGTTCTGCTTGCCCTTTAAGTTTTACAGTATGCTTTCATAATTTCAGGGTGTTAGTACCTATACATTGACTAGTGACTAGCAGAGCATTGTATAGAACCTAATTTACAGTCACATATTTTCAACAGTGACATTTTATGGTCCCCATTCCCTGGGGTCAGTTACCAGAGGTATCTCACAGCTTTTTATCTGTAACACCCAGCAGAAGTGTTCATCTAACTTGCTGTAAAGGGCCTAAGACATCATACATTACTACATGTTGTTGTATACAAAAGTTACACAAATCACAAGATTTATGATTACATTGATATAAAAGTTATATAAATCACAAGACTTACAATTACCTAGATACTATATTATTCAAACCTGTGACTACATGAAAAGGGGGTAAATGGGGATTTATATCTCTCAGTTAATGGGCACAGTTTATAGAGAAGTTCAGATTTCTTTAAAATCACTTGATGGGATGCCTAGGAGATACGGGGAAGTGTACCTTTTGTTATCTCTCAGGAATGTGGGTATGCCTAGGAGCACTCAAATACTTGCCATGCCCTTCTCTAGGGGTTGTGGCAATATGGACAAACAATAGTGGGTCTCTGTATTAAGAGGCAATCTATTGGTGAAGTATTTCCTAAAACAATTAAGATAACTAAAGTCAGAACTAATTGTAACAGGGAGCTTTGTGGCTATCATAGGACTTCAACATCACCCCAACAGTCCTTGGATCTTAATTTCATGTAATCTCATGCATACTTAGGACAATAGTCTCGTAAACAAAGCTTTCTGACATAAAGTAAATTAAAATCTTAATCCAAATCAAATCCTAATCATACCAGTAACACCAATGGAGATTTCATAATGCTTTAATTCAGGAGTTTTCTAAGAATGACCATGTATACCTCTGATGTCCCAGGATGTTTTCAGATGCTCTACAAATACTGTCATAGCAATACTAGGATTTTTTTGTCTTTTTCCACTATATGGACACTTACCTGATGATAAAAGCAATGGTTGGTTAAGACTGCAGATGCCTTGATATGAATCAAGACAGTGGCACTAAATCGTACAAAGTTGTTTTCTTCACCACAGCATACTTGTAGTAACAATTAAAAAGAAAACCCCAGTTTCATTTATATCAGCTTTTCTTTTAAGTACACATTTTTTAAACGTTGTGTATAATGGAATGAGAAGTATTCCTAAAGTATTTTTGCTGCATATCAAGGTAGAATGGTTGTCTCTTGGAAAAACACTTCTGCAATTGACTTGCGAGATAAACTAGCAAATTTTCATGGAAGTGTAACTTTATTTGAAAGAATGACCAACATACAAACAAAGGGTATTTAGACTTGGTATGTAGCTAATATTTTTCTCAAAATTAACAAAATGATCCTATCACTTCAAGAAAAACAACTAATTGGAAAAAAAAGAAAAATGGATTTTGGAAAAAAATGTGTCCACTGCCATGAACATAACAGCTTTGCAATATTTAAAGACCATTCTGAAGAGATCAATAGTATATTAACATATGAGATTTTTTTGAAAGTACATTAGAAAATATGCCAACATTTGAAAGAGCTTTGTAACTTAGTAAACCAATATTTTTCAAAGGATCAATGAATAGAGTTACAAAATTATGCAGGGTAAAAAAATCCATTTAAGACACAAAATTGTCCAGTTGATTTCAATTTTAAAAATAAAAAAAAAATGTAATTGATGTGTCTATCAGGTGTTACATTGTACTGACCTTTAAGAAGTTGGTCAACTGTAGACCTTCAATGTAGTGTAAATGAGGAATGCCTGTAATTATCTGAAGACTATAAAATATTCCTCCCTTTTCTACTTATGGAAAATTGCATGATGCCAAATTTTCTTCCAATACTTACAGCAAAACAACATATTGGAAAAAATAAATGCTGAAGCAGCTAAGGGAATTCATGCATTGTCTCTTAATCTAGACATTTTAAAGATTTGCGAAGATGGAAAATAATATCCTCTTTTCAATAATTGCTTATTTTTTAATGAAAAATATTTTTCATAAAAGTTATTATGAATTGAACATGTAATTGTCATTCTTATTTTAAAATAATATATTAAATACTTTTAAACATCTCTTAATGTTAATTTTTACTATGATTAATATAAATAACCATAATCCACATAAGCAGAACTTTTTGGGAGTCTGATAACTTTTTAGAATGTAAAGAAATCTGAAGGTAAAAAACTTGAAAACTGCTTGCTTAACTTAATTTCATTTTCACAACAACCCAGTGAGGTATGTTTTATAGATTAGGAAATAAAGATCCACAGATTTGAAGGGAAATGGTGAAAATCACATAGCCAGAAGATGAGGAAGCTAGAAAGTAAACCTAGATGTGTATACAAAACTCTTTTCATGATACCACATTGTCTCATTTCCAGATCTATAGCATTAGTAACAATCATTTGCCTTTGCTATAGGTCCAAAATATATAACACAAAAAGAAAATGAATACAATTTTTGCTTCATCTCTTTAGCAAAGTATGGCTAATATTATTTGGGCCTACTATTTAGATACAGTAATCAAGACATAATGGTATTGGTGCAGGGATAGATACATAGATCAATGGAATAGAATAGAAAACTCATAACCTGACCTACACAAATATATGTAACCTTTTTTTTTTTACAAACACACAAAAGCAATTTGATGAAGGAAATAAAGTCTTCTCAACAAATGATGCTGCAATAAGTGTACATCCAGAAGCTATAAAAAGAATCAGCCTCAACCTAAACTTCATGCCTAATTCAAAAGCTAATTCAGTAGATAACAGACTTAGATGTAAAGAATAATACCATAAAATCTTTAGGGGCAAAGAAATAAGAGAAAATATTCAGTATCTAGAGCAGGGCAAAGAGTTCTTAAACATAACACAAAAGTATGATTTATAAAACTTAAACTGATAAATTGAATCTTATTAAAATTGAAAACATTTGCTCTATAAAAACTCATGTGAAGAAACTACAAAGAAAATCTACAGATGAGAAAGAAATATTTGCAAACTGTATGCCTAATGAAGAAAGAGTATCTAGAATATATAAAGAGATTTCAAACTTAACAGTTAAAATAAAAACAGAGAAACAAGACATTTAGAAAATGGGAAAAGATACGAAGGGCTATTTCACTAAAAAGTACATGCAGATACAAATATGCCCATAAAAGGGTGCCCAACACCATTAGCAAACAAAAATTTCAAGATGAACTCACAATGAGTTATCACTAATGGACTGTCAGGATGCCTACTATAAAACATGACAATACCAACCATTCTTACATTGGTGAAGCAAGTATGAAACAATACATCTACTCTGTAAAATATTTTGTCAGATTCTTAAAAATAATAAATAATAAGTAAACATTCTTCTAGCCAAACAGTCCAGCAATTGCATTCTTGGGCATTTACCTTAAAAAATTTAAACAGGCTGCCACCTACCTGCAGTAAGTCCCTTGGCCCTTTGGAGCCTCAGTTTTCCTCAGAGGACTGTATGGAGGCCTGGGACATGAGACTGAAAATGACATCTCAGAAAAGTCCCCAGAAAGAATTATCCTCTGACATAGAAGTGGAAGGACTTACCAGAGAGGTTCCCTGTTTCCCATTTTAGGTGATGATTGGGACTATGAGAATCAGGAGGAACACTTAAAGCAATCAGCTTTTACTATGGAGAAACAAATTCCTGAACCAGGAAGCAGTTTGTGAATATTCTGGTTTTGGGAAACAATTTATCTTAGACCTTCCACCATCACAGACATTTCCTACAATTAATGGTTTCCATATAAATGACACAGGTGTTAGAAGTTTGGATTGTGATCCAGCCTTATACAGTTGTACCCAAAGTAATGTAGCTAAGAGAATTGGTGACAGTGATGTCTATGGGAAAGCCTTTAACCATTCAATGCAAGTTATTCAATTTAGAAGAAATCAAATCAGATACAAACCCTATAAATACCCCCAAAAGTTTTAAATCTTTTAACCGTTTTACCTCTGTTGGTCAGCAAAAAAATAATGAAAAGAGGAAAGAAACTATATGAAGGGAAGGACTTTGGGGACATCTTTACCCTGAGCTCATCTTCAGTGAAAACAGGAGGAATCACCTTGGAGAGAAACAATATAAATGTATTGAATGTGGCAAATAATTCAAACGGAAATCTTTTGCTTTGCATCACTGAAATCACACTGAAGAGAAACTTTATACCTGTAATGACTGTGAAAAGTCCTTCCCCAAGAACTGCAACCTGATTGTACATCAAAGGATCCATACAGGAGAAAAGCCCTATAAATGCAGTAAGTGCGGGAAAGCTTTCAGTGATGGATCAGCTCTGACACAATACCAGATAATTCACAAGGGCAAGAAACCTTATAAATGTCTAGAATGTGGGAAAATCTTCAACCAAAATTCATCCTTGATTTTGCATCAAAGAACTCATACAGGGAAAAAAACATAAAGATATAACTAGTGTGAGAAACCCTTCACTGACATCTCCCACCTCACCGTGCATCTCGAAATCCACACCGGTAAGAAACCCTATGAGTGTAGCAAACGTGGAAAGGCTTTCCAAGACGACTCATACCTCACCCTGCACGAGAGGACTTACACTGGAGAAATATCCTTTGAAAGTGCAGAGTGTGGGAAATCCTTCAACAGAAACTCTCACCTCGTGCATCAAGAGATCCATCCTGGAGAAACACCCTATGAATGTAAAGAGTGTGGGAAAACTTTCACTGAGTGCATATCTCATCAGAAACCAGAGAATTCACCCTGAGGAGAAGCCCTTTGGCTGTAACTAGTGTCAGAAGCTTTTCAGGAACATTGCTGGCCTCCAGCACTAGAGGACTCATATTGGTGAAAAACACTACAAATGTAATCAGTGTAGCAAAGTTTTCAGGGATAGTTTCTGTCTGGCCAGGCACCAGATAATTCATACTAAGTTGTGGAATGTAGGGAGTCCTTCAAGGAAGATTCCCACCTGGCAGTACATCAGCGACTTCATAGCAAGGAGGGGCCCATCCAATGTCTTCAGTGTGGGAAAATATTCCAGAAAGAGCTCATCCCTTGTCCAACAACACAGAACACACCCTAGAGAGCAACCCATGGAAACATAATAATTCCTGTGAATCATACTCTTTTCCCAACTTATTCTCACAAACCTACATGAAGGAGGTGTGCCTTCAGATATGACTCCTTCCTGGCTAATAGAAAATAATTATTTATGCTATCTGGTGAATTGATGAATGTGAGACATTCCTTGGCCATGTTGTTAATCTGCTTGTTAGGGAACACCTTGAGAGAACACAGGATGGTAATGTGACAAAGGCTTTAGGAATGATTGAACCTGTACCAAACATAACAATACATACATTGGCATAAAACATGAGAATGTGAGAAAGATACTTTCCTTAAGATATTCACCCACTTTTGCATCAGAATGCTTAATTAGAAAGAACCTGTGAAAGTATTCTGTAAGTAATTGGTATAAGGAATCCTCTAATAAGGGATTTCTACTATATTGTATATAAATTCTTACTAGATCAAACTTAAGGTATAATCAGAAGATACTTTTGGCAGGGTCTCTTACTGTTTTTTTTTATACCAGTAAAGATGTACTGGTGAGAGAACCCATCCAAAGCTGCACCCCACAGCACCACAAAATTATAGTCAGATTTTGCAGTTTGAATGGATTTCTGTGTTAAAGTCCTGCCAGAACACTGAGGACTCATTTCTACAGAGGAAACTGGATGAAAAAAATTGTTTCTGAATGAACAGTTAAGATGTTTCTCTTAAGAGTAAAACTCCAGCCAGGCTCGTTGGCTCAGCCTGTAATCCCACGCCTTTGGGAGGCTGAGGTGAGTGGATTGCCTGAGCCCGCGGGTTCGAGACCCGCCTGGGCAGCGAGACCTCATCTCTACAATAAACAAAATAAAAATCAACCGGGTGTGGTAGCACATGCCTGTAATTCCGGCTACTTGGAAGGCTGAGGCGGAAGGATCGCCGGACTCCAGCAGGTCGAGGCTGTGGTGGCCGGGAGCGGTCACTGCACTCCAGCTTGGGTGACAGAGTGAGACTCCAACTCAAAAAAAAAAAAAGAGTAAAACTCCTGCTAAGAAGGAAAGGGCTGAGTCCAAGAAATGTGATTTGATACTTTGGTTGCTGAAACAAAAAAATGTTGAGTTATGGTTAGGTTATTGCCACTTCTACACACACTGTTGTTTTTCATATAGAATACTTATAGTTTGTTCCATTCAGCTACTCTGAACCATAATTATAAAGGTTTTGGTGTCGAGTTGAAAATATTCATAATATGGCAAAAAAAGGCATAAAATAGAAGATTTTTTATTATTACAGTCATGTAAAGATATGTGCACATATGGGTGTAGATTGGACGTAGATGATCAAGAAATAAAAAGTGGTATTCTTGGGGGGGAAATTAAAGCATATTTACATAAAAATGTGTTCACAAATGTTCATAGCAGGTTTACTCATGATAAGAAAAAACTAATATTTTTCAGTGGGTGACTGTTTTAAAAAAACTGTGGTTCATCACCTCAAAGAGTACAGCAAAAAAGAGCAACATACTGAAATATACAATAGATTATACAAATCTCCAGAGAATTATGATGAGTGAAAAAGTCAATCTCCAAAAGTTATACATTGTATGATTCCATTTATACAACATGCTTGAAATGACAGGATTATAGAAATGGAGAAAAGATTAGTAGTTGACAGGGCTTGGAAAAGAGAAAGAATAGAGAAAGAATATGTGGCTATAAAGGGACAGCATGAAGGTCCCAGGTGGTAATGGAACTCTTTTGTTTCTTGACTGTATCAATAGCCTGGTGATGATATTGTACTACAGTTTTGCTGTCTCTATCCATTGGTTAAAAATTGGGTAAAGAATACAGGAGATTTATCTGTACTTTTTTTACAGCTACATGCAAATCTACATTTAATGAAAAATAGTTTAAATTTTAAAATCTGCAATGATCTAGCCCTCTTTAAAAGTATGGCAAGACCATGAAAATCAGGGAAACACTGAGAAACTGTTAAAGACTGGAGGATCATAGAACACAATACTACTAAATGCAACATGATTTCCTGAACTGGATTCTGGAATAGAAAAAGGGCATTAATGTACAAATTGGTGAAATTCAAATAAATACAGTAAATTAATGGTGTTAAACCAATGCTAATGTCTTACTTTTGATGAAAGAAGTATGATTATGTAAAATGTTAACATTGTGGAGGCTGTGTGAAGATGTCTGGAAATGATCTATTCTATATGTGCAACTTTTCTGTAAATCTAAAGTTATTCCCAAATAAAACATTTTTAGAAAATCTGATTATGAATCATCTTCCATCCATTTTTTGCTAGTCAAATATTAGGCATCTAATCTAGGTATGTAAGATGCTTTATGATTTAGCTCCTGCCTCCCCTCCAAACTTACCTTCTGCCTTTGCAGCCTTGCTCTTGAACATTTATCAGTACAGAAAGCCTTATAGTTCTTCAAAGGTGTTTCACAAGGTCAATACTTTATTCCTTTACACAGAGTAGTCACTGTGCCTTGAATGAACTTCTCTACTTCCTGTTCTTCCCATGTGATAAACCCCAGTTATCTTTTAAACATTCGGCTACAATGAAATCTTGTTCATGAAATCTTCCTTGAGCATCTTCACAACAGCATTGATAACATTTTGCTTCTTGCCTTACACATAAATAACATTGTATTTTCACATGACTAATGCTTGGTTATTATGCTTTCTTCTCCATGAAACTTTGAGGGGAAGAAGAAAAAAAAGGAGATGCCTTGGATTAAAATAAGAAAACATACGAGCAGCCAACAGATACATGAAAAAATTCTGAGTCTCACTAATCATCAAAGAAATGCAAATTAAAACCACATTGAGACACCACCTGACTCCAGTCAGGAGGTCATCATCAGTAACTCAAAAACAAACAAACAGCTGTTGTAGAGAATGCAGGGGAAGGAAAGGGTACACTTCCATACTGTTGAAAAGATCGTAAACTAGCATAACTTCTGTGGAAAACAGTGTGGCAATTCCTAAAAGATCCAAAAATGTACCTTCCATATGATCCAGTAATCCACCACTGGGAATATACCTGGAGGAACTTAAATCACTCTACGAATTTTTATTGCAGCATTATTCACAACATGCATTTTTATTGCAGCATTATTCACAATAGCAAAAACATGGGGTCAACCATGCAGCCCATTGAAAGTGGACTGGATTGAAAACATGTGGTACATATACATGATGGAATATTATGCAGCCATAAAGAAGGACAAAATTATGAACTTTGCAGCAACTTGAAAGGACTTAGAGTCTATAATATTCAGTGATCTATCACAGAAACAAATAACTGAGTACCACATGTTCTCACTCATAAGCGAACCCTGAACAATTATCATAATACTTTAAGAAAAGGATTGGCAATAGTGGAAACCTGCCATGGGATGAAGAGCATACTTCATCAATAAGGGTACCTGATCTCAAACCAGGTGAATTGGGGACCAAAGTGAGGCCCAAACTTTACCTGTATAATGACCATTTGTATACCTAACCCTGAATTGTACTCCATATCCTTAAAATAAACATTAAAAATAAAATATAATAGAAGCATCTCACACTCAAAAATAAAATAAAATAAAATACATCTGGATTTGAATTTCTCCTTCACTGTATTTTAACTGTATCCTGATGCATGACACTTAATTCTGAGTCTCAGTTTCCTTGAATTTTTAGTTTTTTTATTGACAGATAACATTGTAAGTTCAATATAATGTTTTGAAGTATGTAGACATTGTGTAACAGTTCAATTTAGCTAATTAACAAATGCATTATCTCACATAGTTTCTATTTGGAAAAAAATGACTATTTATTTATAGGTAGCCACAAAATTAATGAGAGAAAGTATTTTTTATTTTAAAGTATTTAATTTTCAAATGAAGATTGGATGTATTCAAGGTGTAAATTGTGATGATTTGATATACATATACTTTGTGTTATGATTACCATGATCAAATTGATTAACACACCCATCACCACCCATACAGTTCATTAAATCTCCAGATGCGTTTATCTTATAACTGAAAGTTAGTACCCTTTGACCAACATTTTCTCATTTTTCCCACCTCTTAGTCCCTGACAACTACTTTTCTGCTCTGCTTCTGAGACTTTGAATTTTTGATTCCACATACAAAATAGAGTATAACGTATTTGTCTTTTTGTGCCTGGTTTATTTCATCTAGTATAATGTCAAGTTTATCCATGTTGCCACAAATGGAAGGATTTCACTATTTTTATGACTGAATAATATTCCATCATATGCATAAACCAATATTCCTTTGTCCCATCATCTGTCAGTGGACACTTAGGTTGTGTCCACATCTTGGTTATTGTTGATAATGCTGCAATGAGCATGCAAATGCAGATGCCTCTTCAATATATTTATTTATTTCCTTTGAATATTTGCCTAGAAGTAGGATTGCTGGATCATATGGTAGTTCTATCTTTTAATTTTTGAAGAATCTCCATATTGTTTTCTATAACGTCTACACCTATTTATACCAATAGTGTGCAAGAGTTCTCTTTTTACCAAACTCTCAACAACACTTGTCATCACTTGTCTTTTTCATAACAGTCATTCTAACAGGTGTGAGGTGACACCTCATTGTGGTTTTGATTTGCATTTCTCTAATGATTAGTGACAGTGAGTTACTTTTCATATACCTGTTCATCATTTTTATATCTTCTTTGTAAAAAAAAAAAAAAAAGAGTTCTTTTAGAACAATGTCTATCCAACTCCTTTTTCCATTTCTTAACTGGATTATTTATTTGCTATTAAGTTGCATGGATTCATTATACATTTTGGAATAAATTTTAAAAAGGAGGTGAAATATCTATATAAGGAAGATAATAAGACATTGAGAAGATAATTGAAAAAGACACAAATAAGTGAAAAAATATCTTGAGTTTGTGGATCAGAGGAATTAATACTGTTAAAAAGTGCTACACAAAGCAATCTACAGAGTAAATGCAATTTTCATCAAAATTCCAAAGACATTTTTCACAGAAAAAGAGAAAATACTCTAAGCACTTGCTAAGGTATCTGACACAACTCTCATTTTTATTGTCATTTATTATTTTAAGTCACATGTACTATACTTTTTAAGATCATTGCCAGAACCATTGTTCTTTACAATACTACTATGAAAATAATACTTCTATGAAAATAACTTAGACATTATGAATCCTCTAAATGAGTCTTGGGGACACCTGAGGTGCCCAGGGTCATTCTTTGGAAACTGCTGAATTAAAGCATTATATAAAACAGCAAAACATTGTACTGGCATTACTGGTAATATTAAGATTTAATTCCAATTAAGATTTCAATTTACATTATCTCAGAAAGATATTATTTGACAAAATTATGCCCCAAACGTGTATGAGATTCCATGAGATCAAGATCCAAGAATTGGAGAGGTACAATTTGATTGAGATTCACAGAGCTCTCCTATTACATTGAGTTATACTTTTGCATATCTCAGTTTTTTAAGGTAATGCTTCACCAATAACGGGTCCCTTGGATTATAGTTGGAACATTTACCATTTTTCTTTCATTCTTATAATTATGACTGAAATGAAATTATTTAAAAGATGTTTATTATGTACTTATAATATGTCAGACTCTAGAGATACATAAATGACCAAAATGATTGCTATCTAGCTATGGATCTCCTGACCTTCAGATGCTATGAGGACAGTTAGAAAAATCCCAGAAAAAAAAATGTTGACATTGCAAACAATTTTTTAAAAAACATGGAGAAATTTGAAGAAAGAATAGTAGACATTTCACACTCACATGTGAAAGAATATGAAACAAGAGATCCACCAAGATTTGGTTGATTGGAGCAAAGGCTGTGTGTGAATATATGACTTAAAACAAGACCAGAAAGGTATACAGAGTAAGGTCCTGAAGTGATGATGTACAGGCTATCTGTCAAAAAAGCTTTTAACACATTAATCTTGTGAGATATGGCCATGGGCAAAAACAATCAGAGATTTTCAGGATTTGGAAACGTTATTCTCTTTCTAATTTCTAATGACATGATGAAAAAACGGGTTGTATCAGACATGGGAAGGCTATCTAGTATGACTCAAATCTTGAAATTCCAAATGATCAAATATTTACAAATGCATAATAATAATGATTATAAATTGGAGGTCAGCAGAGAAGGAGAAAGAACTATATATCTGCTCTTCTCACCTGAATCCTTTATGCGGAGACTTTCCAGGAATTGACATCTACCTTAGAGAAGGTCATCAGTACCAAAACCAAAACAAAACAAAACAACTCACAGTGCAGAACAATAACATAGCTTAGTTAAAGTAAATATATACTTGTGTGAGTGCTTATAGCCTCAGCTTTTTAAGGAAAGTTTTAATTATCACTCAATTTATTAGCTTCACAGTTCAACTTAGCACATAAAACCCTATGGGAGAATTTTACTACATAATGGCCTATTTTCTATACACAAAATTTGATTACAGCTATGTCTTCATCTCTGAAATCCATGAGAAATTTGATCTTCTCTTGAAGAAAAACAATACCTATAAATTCTCAAAGGACATCTCTGAGTACCTCTGAAAAGAAGAAATGCCATTTGGTGTACTTAGTCTCCTAGTTATGCAATGTATGTCAAGTTAAAACAATATTAACACCATATGTGAGCCAGGCACTGTGGCTCACGCCTGTAATCCCAACATTTTGGGAGGCGAAGGCAAGAGTATTGCTTTAGCTCAGGGTTCGAGACCAGCCTGAGCAACACGGTAAGACCTCGTTGCTACAATAAATAAATAAAAAATTAACTGGACATGGTGACTCATGCCTTTGGTACCAGCTACTTGGAAGGCTGAGGCAGAAGGCTCACCTGAGCCCAGCAGGTCAAGGCTGCGATAGCCATGAGCATGCCACTGCACTCCTGCCTGGGTGACAGAATGAGACTTCAACTCAAAAATATATATAAATGTGGTTGTAATTAACTACCAAATTTGAATGGTGATAGATCATGCCATTATACCATACATGATAAAAAAAACCTAAAACTAAACATTTATAAAACAACGTCTTCTAGTATGTGAAACAAAAACTGGCAAACTTTCAAAGAATGGACAAAGCCACAATTTTAGTGGGAGACTTCAACACTCTCTCTCTCAACAATTGATAGAACAACTAGACAAAAAATCAATAAAAATATAGAAGAAAAAATCAAGTAAAATTTCTATCAACATTTATAGAACTCTCTGCCCAACAGCAGAAGAATAAACTTTTTTATTTCAGGTGACTTTGGAACATATACCAAGATGTAAAACAAACCACAACAAACTTAAAGTACTTGAAATCATGCACAGTGTGTTGTTTGGCAACGTTGGAATCAAACTAGAACCAAATAACAGTCGGATAACAGGAAAATCTCAAACCATTTAGACATTAAACCATATGCTGCCAAATAACCTATGAGCTAAAAGAAGTATCAAGAAAAATTTTTAAAAATTATAGAACTGAATTAAATTAAAAATATAACACACCAAAATGTGTGGAATACCTTTAACACAGTGCTAAGGAATGTATAGAACTAAATGATTTAATGAGAAAAGAAGAAATGTCTCAAATCATTGTTAGCTCTTACCTGAAGAAGAAACAGAAGAGCAAATAAATGCAAATAAGCAGCAGGAAAGTGAATAATATAGTAGGAAAAATCAATAAAATTGAAAACAGAAAATTAAGAAAATGCAATAAAAAGATATAACTTTTAAAAAATAAATAAAATTGATAAATCTTTGAAAATACATCAAAGAGATTACACAAATTACCAGCATCATGAATACAAAAGAAGTATCAATACAAACCCTTTAAACATCAAAATAATAATTAGGGAATACTAAAACAGCTCTACAAACATGTATTTGACATCTTTAAAAATACAAATCTGTTTCAAGAAATGCACAAACATTCATAATTTACTCAAATAGAAAGAGATGCCATTAATACTTTGTAACAATTAAGGACATTGACTTCATAATGTAAACCAAAAGGAGGGAGGGAAGGAAGGAAGGAAGGAAGGAAGGAAGGAAGGAAGGAAGGAAGGAAGGAAGGAAGGAAGGAAGGGGAAATAAAGAAAGAAAAAAATCTGCAAGCCCAGATGGTTTCACTGGAGAAGGCTATCAAGCATTTAAGAAAAAATGAAAACATATTCTACACAATCTCATCCAGAAAACGGCAAGTAAGAGCACATCTCAATTTTCTTTATCAAAATAGTATATCCAGGACACCAAAGCCATACAAAGTATTTCCTGGGTATCATACCTAACACAAAAAAGAAACAGAAACAGAAAGAGAAAAGTACCTCATAAGTATAGCACAAAAAATCATTAAAAAATTAGTATATGGAATTTGGCAATGTATAAAAAGAATTATGCATCATGATCAAGTAGTGTATACTCTAGAGATGCAAGGCTAAAATCATATTTGAAAATAAGTGTAATAAACTATATTACATGATTATATCAATCAATGCAGAAACATCATTAGGCAACATTCAATATCATTTCATTAGTTTAAAATCTCTCAGGAATGTAGGAATAGAAGACAACTTTCTCAGCTTGATAATGAGCATCTTCAAAAACCCCAACAGTTAATGTTATAACTAATGTTGAAAGACCAAATGCTTTCAACTGAGACTGGGAACAAAGCAGTGATGTACAATCTCTCCATTATTATTCAATATAGCACTAGATGTTCTGTTGCCAGCACAATAGGCAATAAAAGTAAGCAACAAGTGAAATAAAGATTAGAAACAAGGAAATAAAACTGCCCCTTTGAGGAGATGACATGACTGTCTAAACATAAAGTCTCAAGGAATCTACAAAAAATACTCATAAAACTAATAAGTGAGTTCAATAAGTGTGCAGTATTCATGATAGACATTTAAAAATCAAATGTATTTTCATATACCAGCAATGCCATGTGGACACTGAGAATAAAAAATTCTCTAATCTTTGCAATCACTCAAATACTTAGATATAAATCTAACAAAGTACACTAGTTTTTTCTAACAAGATTATTTTTAAAATGTATATGGAAAAGTGAAGGAACTAGACTAGCCGAACAATTTTAGAAGGAAGGAATAAACTCAGTCTACCTGGTTTCAAGGTTAATTATATAATTACAGTAATCAACAATATTTGGTACTGGCAGAGGAACAGACACATAGATCAGTGGAATGAAAAAAATAACTCAGAAATAAACCCACACAAATATGCCCAACTGGTTTTTGACAAAAATGTTAAAGGAATTCAGGTGTTCACATTTGTATAATTCCATTTATACAGCATCCTTGAAATGACAAAATTATAGAAATGGCAAACAGATTAGTGATTGCCAGGGGACAGGACTGTGGAAGCGAGGAGGAAGTGGATGCTGTTATCAAAAGTAAACATGAGGGATCCTTGTGGTGGTGAACTATTCTGTACCTTGATTGTATTAGTGTCACTACAACCATAAATGTGGTTGTGATTTGTACATAGTTTTGCAAAAGGTCACCATAGGAGGAAACTGGTAGACTGGTAAAGAGTACATAAGACCCCTTCATATATTTCTCACATCTGTATGTGAGTCTACAATTAGCTTTAAAAAAGGTTAATTTTTTTGTTAAAAAAAGTTTAACAAAAATATTAAATTTCATTTGTTCTTAATGCTCTCATTTCAGGGTAATTTTCACTTGTATTAAAGCAAGAAGCACCTACATTTCTTATATGTGAGCTATTTTCTCTCTGTAGAGTTCTGGAAATATGATGATAATATTTTAAAAGGCATGTGGGCATAAAGTGATTGCCTGAAGCTCATATTGTCTTCTAAGTTTCTTGGATTAAATGTATTTCTATTTCAAATTTAACTACTTTTGTCTGTTTTTCTAACTGTATCTAGGTTAAGAAAAATGCAAGATAGGAAAGTCAGGGAACAATTAAGAATTCCAAAAGTGTAATCTTTAAATAAAGCCATAACAAGGAACTGAAGGGTTTTATCAAAATGTGCAAGTTATTTGCATCAGGGAAATAAATGGTGGATATATTTAGCAAACCGGGTGTTCATTGATCTTGCGAGTCAGGAACATGAGGTAAAGTATACAGAAAAATCCTCTTTTGGAGCCTTTGCTTCCCCAAAAATACTCAAAAATAAAAGGTTCTAATACTGCTAAATAAATTTGTTGCCCTGATCTCCACATAAAGTCAGGCCACCTTTGTAACGAATACTGATGGACTATTCCCTTGGCAACCTTTCATTCAAGTTCATTACCTCCTTTATGCATCTAGAAAATATGCTATCTACAATCTAGGCAACCTTTGCTTTGCATGTGTCTTGCATCACTAAAATGCACAGAACCAACAGATTACTGTTTCAACAAAATCATCTACTGTATATTTCCCAATCGATGTACTCTCCTGTGGTTTTGCTTATTTATGTATTTTAATATAAACCAGAGAATCTCAATCTTCTGTTCAAAACTCTCCCAAGGCGTCTATCTCTATCAAAAACTGCACTGTTCCCATCATTCAGAATGCTTTTTCCTCGGATAGACCTGTATCTCACACCTTCACCTCCTTCAAGTCATTGCTCTGAAGTTTCCTTCTCAGTGAGGCTTGCCCTGGAAACCATATCCATTACCTGATCTGGTTTATCCCACACTAGCATACGGTGAGGCTCACTTACTATTTTTACTGTTCATCTTCACCACTAGAATATAGAACTCTTTTTTAGCGACTTTTGTTCACTGCTCTATCCTCAGAACTTTTCTCCTGGCAAGCACAGAGTACATGCTCAACAAAGACATGTTAAATAAATGGAAGAATTTGTGTTTTTCTTTCCTTGCCACGCTTTCAACAAACACTTCTTGACTGTTTTTTATGTTCCTGGCACCATTCTAGCCTAGAAGCAACTCTATGTTAGACAAAACTCTTACTCTCAGGGGTCTCACAGTGGAGGAAAAGGTTGGGGTTGAGGTAAGGGGAAGGTATTGAAAATAGACAGATAACTGCAGGACACTACGGGATATAGTGTCAGTCTTCTTGCAAAACTCTAGGATTTAAAAACAAAGAAAGCATAGTATAGTCCTTAAAACCTTAGGAATCTAACCACCTAATGAGGTAATGGCATTTTAAAAAGAGACCAGGGTCAAGAGGTAAGATAAATACACAGATATAATTTTAAGAGCAATAAAATGTACTATGTATTGAAATGAATGCAAAAAATTGGGATTCTTGGATCATGGAGTAATAACTGGAAAGATAAGATACAAGACTCTAAGAATAATGCTTGAACCAAATCTTAAAAGATTAATGACAAATTTTTAACAGTGCTTTGCAAATTGTAAAGCTAGAATGAACTTCAAAGGAAAGCTGCTGAGATGCTATCTTTGAATATTTAAATAACTTATTTAAATGTATCAGTCAGGACAGACATAGCACACCTCTAAGTGGTGCATCCAAACAACAATCTATGTGAAATCCTCCCTTCCCAGCCTCCACCAGATTAGAATAGTGCGCAGTCTGTGCAGCTGACCATGTAGTGTTAGTTTTTGGCAAAACTTTTATGCTAAAATGTTCTATAATGTTTAAAACACATAAATACTTTTATCTCCTTAAAACTTTACAACTTATATAGTAGGTATTGCTGCTTCTTTGTGTAAAGAATTGAGGTTTTGGAGATATATTTTCACCCACCTCCAAAGTTATATGGCTAGTGAATGGCAGAGGTAGGACCTCAGCCCAACTCTTCTGACATGAGGTTGTGCACAGTCATCAGTTGAATACCTACAATCCCCATGAACTGGTATATTCCATGAACGCAGGGATCATATTCCCAGGACCTTGCACACTGCTAACCTAATACAATGGGAAAAATAAAACACATGGGTAGAATTGCATAGAGCCTGGTGGATCTGTTGTTGAGAGAACTAAGGTCTTGCTTGACTTTCTTCATTTTTTTAATGAAGCAAGAAGAGAAGTTATGAGTGAATGTAAAGAGTCAGATAAATATTCCAGATTTCAGAAGAGAGGAGCAGGTGTGAAATAGTACATCTGAGATAGTGGGAAAGTGAGTTGATGAGAAAAGTGTAGTTGTGGGGTTCGCAGGCAGGAAATGGGAGTAAAATATAAGGTCCATGATAATAAGACAGAGCAGCCAGTCAGTACAGTTGGGTGTCTTCTCCAGCCTGTTGAGCAGCTCAGGTACAGGTGTTAAAGGGGACAAGTGGGATAAGCTGAGGCTAGAGTTGTTTCATTCAAGAATGGAGGTAGGGACAATGTACAAGGGGAAATGAAGCTATCCCAGTGAGTGATTACAAAGTTGAACTTGAAATGTAGACTGAATAATGGGAAAGTGAGGGCCTAAAGGATAACAGACATTGAGAGGTAGGTTAGGTCGATGAGTTACAGGTCCTCATGAGAGCAATGAACAATTGGAGTAGGGGCACTAGAGGGATATATCTAAAAACATAGAAGGGTTATAACAGAAGTCTTGAAAAGTAAAAGACTGTAAATGCTACTTTTATGAATGAATATATTATAACTTTCTCCTAAATGCTGGTAGCTAGGCCAGATTATTTCTTACCCTCCATGATGTCTTTCACTTACTCACAAAGATAATATAATTTGTAATTTTTTGTTGTATGATTTTATCAGGGATAGATTACTAAGTGCAAAAAAGCTTTAAAAGTCTCTAGAATGGCATTTATGTGCTGAAATTAAAATAAAAGTAAAGTTCTGACATTTTCATAGATTTTATTGGCCCTGTCAAAAATCTGTCGTACTTGGGTCAAAGGACTTTCACTTAGTAACTAGGATGAGGGACCACTGGTAAGGACAAAATAAAGACACATCATGTAAGAAAAGCTTATAGGGTTTGGGGATGTTTAACCTGAACCAAAAGAAAATATGTAGCAGTCCTAAGATATAGGAAGAGGGTCTGTGCAAGACAAGATGTTAATATTTAAGAGCTTAGGCTCTAGAATCATTTAGACCAAGGTTTGAAATCTACCTTTGTGACTCAGACAAATTACTATTTTTCTAAGAACCATTTTCCTCTTCTCTAAGGCAGCGGTCCCCAACGTTTTTGGCATCACGGACCGGTTTCATGGAAGATAATTCTTACACAGACAGGGGTAGGGTATGAAAGGAGTAGAGGAGGGATGTGCAGTTAAACCTCACTGCTAATATTAACCTGTATTTGTGTATTTGCAACCTCTCCCTAGCGCTAGCATCATCCCCTCAGTTCCACCTCAGATCATCAGATTCTCATAAGGAGCAAGCAGCCTAGATCCCCCTTCATGAGCAGTTCACAGTAGAATTTGAGCTCTTTTGAGAATCTAACGCCCCTGCTGATCTGACAGCTAATGGAGCTCTGCCTGCCTGCCAGTCACCTCCTGCTGTGCGACCTGGTTCCTTACAGTCCAGGGACCTGTGCTAGTCTGAGACCTGGAGATTGGGGACCCCTGGTCTAAGGCATAGCTGAGAAAGTCATTTTTAAGGTGGATAAGAAAAGGAACTTGATTACATGAACTTTAAAGTCGACTCCAAATCTACAATTCTTTGATACCACATACAACTGCGTGAAACATTCATGTTTCTGAGACTAGAAACCTCCCTTCTGTAGAAAGACAATGTCTTTCAAGCAGAGCACAGCTTGAATCCTCAGTCTGAAGCCTGGAGAAGCAACATAAGGGTTATGCACAATGGAAAACTCAGTAATTCCATCTCATAACTGGAACACATTCTGACAGACTCGGCTGTTCTGGGCTTAGGGCACTACTGACCTCTCTGACTACAGGATTTCACAGCTGGGAGCAGGGCCAACACTTCACAAAATTCTTACATAGATGTCATCTATTAAAAATAAGCAAGATTCTACCACTTTTTAAAAAAATATTTTAGTATGTTTTACATGTTTAAATGTAAGTATAAAGGAATGAATTAGAAATAGTTGCTGCCAGAATTGTTGAAGGATGTCTTATTATTTTAGCAGAGGCTGAATCCATTACATTGTGTACTAAAAGCAGGTTACACATTTCATATGTGAAAGGAATTGGAAAGAGCAGAAATAACAGGGGTCAGGAAGAATTACTCGTGTATATTAGGTTTTCTTGACTTGGAGAAAATATGAAATTTATGAGGCTAGGGTCACTAGAGTCAAGATGTTACTTCCCATCCAGCACTGAATAGCTATAAAAGGCGAAACAAAGGTTACAGAGGTGAAAGATCTTTGAATTCAGAATGCCTTAAGACTGAATTCTGGAGCTGGTGACCTTGATAAGTCACTCAGTTTTCCTCATCTGTAATGTAGGCATAATACATCTATTTTTAGAGATTTTGTGGGTATTAAATATGATAAAGTAGTGTCTAGTCTTGTGTTTGGCCATCAGAAGGTGGTGAATAATGCACTAACAAGAATAATGGTGGATGTCTTCGTGACCATTTGCCAGGGATGCTGTACAGAGGATCCAAGGGATGTTTGAAGGCTTGACCTAGATGATTATCATATCCATTCCTTCTATTTAAATTTCGTTGCCCACTCATTATATACTTGGCCTCTTGCTAAGCATTGAGGCTCTAATAAAAATAAGAGCCCTATTCCCTGCCTTTAGGAGTGTCCAGTCTAGTAGAGAAATAAATAAGGAAAATAGCAGGAAAGCAAAATGTGCTATGAAAGCACAGAGGACAGATATTAACAAAAGGGGCAGTGATTAGAGAAAGCTTCCGGGGAGTCAATGCAATGGAATGGCACAGCAAGTTGAAAAAACAGCAAATAAGTTATAGCCATGAGAAAACCTCAGCAAGACAAAATATGGAAAGAGAAGCATAGTTGAAAGAGTATGTAATTTATAATTCACAGGCCTGGCTATGCCACAAACTGACATGGGACTAAGTAAACTGATATAACTTCTTCTTTAAGTTTCAATGTACTGATCTGTAAAGTCGGCTTTATAAGATTTATTTCAGCATTGCCACAAGGCTTAATAAGACAGTATGTATTTATCTTTACAATGACCATTTCCATGCCAGCTGTCATCCTTCCTTTCTCTTGGAATCTAGCCATTATCTTTAACTCTCTCATCCACGTGGACCACTACCCTTAACCTGTTCTCCACCATCCAGGCTGAAAGACCCAAATGCACATATCTCCACATAAAAGCCCTCAGTGACTTCTCATTGCCCCTGAAACCAAAGTATTAATGATGGGCTAGCAGGTCTTCCATGAGTTGTCCCCTGACTGTCTCACTAAAGTCATTTTTATGACTTTCATTTTCCCATTTTCTGTGTTCCAGTCTCTCGGGCCTTTTTTCAATCACATATATCTGGGCTCCCTCCACTCTTAGCGTTTGGCATATTACCTCTGCCTAGTCCTCCTCACTCTTCCACTCTGCCTATATAATTTCATGTCATTTAAGACACCTTGCATCAAGCATACTCGTCCCATTCTTCTTAATTAGATCACATGCCCCCTACCACAAGATCTCCCAGGACTGGTTCCCTTTCCTTTTTAGCAAGCACCAAAAATAAAATGTTTTATTTGCTTGGGTGATAATATGCATCACCCAATCAGACTGCAACTTCAGGAGGGCAGTGAATAGCTGTTTTTTCTTGACTTGTGTCACTACCGTTGTGTGCATGTAAATATATCTCTCTGCTAAGTTTAGGGCCAAGTGTATGATAGGGTTCAGGGAGTATTTTTCGAATGGATAAATAAATGACAACTCTAAATCCAGTGATTGATTACATTGTAGATAATCGATGGGGGTCATTTTTTTTTTACTCCTGCTATTATTGTTCTGCTATTGTTTTTAGGGTTCATACATATATGTCATATATATATATATATATAAATGTCATAGATGGATCACAAGAAGGGAGAAGAACTAATGCTTGTAGAAAATAGGAGATGAGATGATGATGATTTCTTTTTTAAATGTCTTGCTAGGTAATATGGGTTTTATCTAGATATATAGGAGGAAAAATTAAATTGAGTTTAAGCAGAAGAGCATATGATCAAGTCAATATTTAAGAAACTTCTAGTCATTGAATGCAAAATTGATTGCAACTACAAAGTAAAGGTAGGAAGGGCTGTTTGAAGGCTCTCATGAAATCTAGATGAGAAGTAAAAGAAGATACTGAACAAGGATTGTGGATCCTGCGTTTCTGTGTTCTCTAATCTTCCTGGTTTCTCTGCTGTGTCATTACCAACTGCACTTGGATGGTGAAAGTAGCAACATTTCATTTTTCATTTGTTTAATCACTCACAATATTAAAGTATCTATAGCACCAAATAAAGAAAAGCAGTCCTTAAAAATACTTAAAAACAGAATTCTAAACATTAATATGATTGCAATGTTCTCAGAAAGTACCCATCTTTATTTTAAGATGTAAAATTTTAACATGCAAAATTATTTTAAGATGCAAAAATATTAAGATGTAAAATTAAAAGTTATAAAATTATATTTTTCATTTTGTTTTATTTTTGTTGGGTCTTGATTTAAAAGGAAACTGAAAAAAAAAGATAGTGTTTAGAGAAGAACACACCTCTTTGGACCTACATTGCAAAGAAGTCTTATCCAGTGCTAATAAGTAAACTGAAGGCTACATAATGTTAACTAGCTAAATCATTTTACTAACCAAAGTAAGAGTCATGGTTAGCAGGATAATCAAACAAATGTTGCAAGTAAGATTAAGTTTGACTATTCTCAGATTTCTATCATGAGTAAAATGTTTCCTCTGATGTTCTTTCCATTATATGTAAATAGACTGGGACTATTTCCCCATAAAACTATTTAACATATATCTACCCATCTAAAAAGTTATTCTTCTTGGCTGTTTTTGTATAGACATCAAGGTTATAAAAAATTTTTTTTGATAGTAGCACCTACTCAAAACTATGATAAGTGATAATTTACTATTAGCCCTTTTAGTCATAATTAAACTCAAAGAATATAACAGTATTGTAGTTGTTATTGATTTCATCCTAAAATTAAGTTCTCCAATTTTACACAGTATAACATTTTGTCATAACTTCTGATGTTGAAGAAAATAGTTTGGCTTACCCTCTTTTTAAAGATATGTTTTGCTATTTCTAATTGTTTAAGACAAAACTTTTTTTCTTCACATAATACAATAAATAATTTCCATACATAAGTAATGATTGACAGTAAAAACAATCAGGATAAAAGCAGGTTTAGAAGATAGAACAATAAATGTGCATAGGTTCTTAAATAATATTCTTGCACTTCATTTGTCTCTGTTATTGTTTTAGAGTTTGTTTCTTAATGAAGAGCATTTTAGGATAATTTTAAAAACACAACTGACAGGAATACCTCTGCACTTAACCCTAATTAAAAGCCTAAGCTGTCATTAGTTCTATTATTTTAAACAAACCAGAAAAATATAAAGAAAGTCTAAGCCGGGCTCGGTGGCTCAGCCTGTGATCCTGCGCCTTTGGGAGGCTGAGGTGAGTGGATTGCCTGAGCCGGCGGGTTCGAGACCCGCCTGGGCAGCAAGACCTCATCTCTACAATAAATCAAAAAAATCAGCTGGGCGTGGTAGCACATGCCTGTAATTCCGGCTACTTGGAAGACTAGGCGGAAGGATCGCCGGAGCCCAGCAGGTCGAGGCTGCGGTGGCCGGGAGCAGCCACTGTACTCCAATCTGGGCAACAGAGTGAGACTCCAACTCAAAAAAATAAAAAATTTAAAAATTTTTAAAAAAGAAAGAAAGTCTAATCCCTTTTTTCTTTGCTTCCTAACCACAATTTTAAAAAATCTAGAATATAGAAAACAAACACAAGTTTTATAAGCTAATTTTAAGTGTATAAATGTACTAATTTGTTAACACAAAGGTCAGTTGACATGTTAGCATACATAGATGGAAAGTCCCTAAATTGTAAATCAAGTAATTATAAAGGGCTTATTCATACCTCTTTTCCATAGACTTTTCATGTTTAATAAACTAATCTTCATTTCAAAAATGTAGGGTTGAGAATTAGATAATTACATTAAGCTTTATTTTAATCACTAAATGACCTAAGTTTCCTTGAATAACAAAAGCAGTTCATTGAGAAAACTAAAACTTAAAGAAATAGAGAAATTTACCAAGATCATCCACTCAAACACGGGCAACTTAGCCATTAAGCAATGTAATAAAGTACATATGAAATTATACACAACTTTAAAAAGTTTAAGACCTAAAAGCAATTATCTTTAAGCCATAGATAAAGATGCAAAATCAAAATGTTTATATTTTAAATATATATCTTGAAATTGAAACATCATGTGATTAGCCACGACTCCATTTATAATATATACACATATTATCTTGAAGATGGGAGACTCAAGAAGCAATTTTAAAACAAACCGATCTATTCATCAGGTTTTCAGGATAACACCATTGTGGATATTGTCAGAATAGCTTAGAGGAGAGATGACATCTTCATTATTAGTTCAGTGATCTCTAGTTGAAAATGTCTACATTGCAGAAATTGGCAGGAACTGCTGAAGAATGCTTTAGCTTGTCCACATATAAGAATTAATCCTAACTAATTATTGAAAACCAGAGTTATACACAAGATTGCTCTCTTAATCATGGTGACACCCCAACACTGATGACTTGAAATTTACAATGTACTTTAAAAGGAACAGGGTTTGATACACTTGATAAAGCATAATGATCCATCCCAGCTACCACTAGCACCACCACCAATCAGGAAGCATTCCACAGCATCCTGACCTTTAATTGAGTTTAATATGGGCTCAGCAGTCTACTAAATGTGCTACATACCTTATTTTATGTAATCTTCATGGCATTTATATTACATAGATGCTATTGCTCTTAGTATAGTCACATTAGAGCAATATCATTTCATAGATGTTTTCATAGGTGAGGAAATTTGCATTTTACAAGGTTAAATAACTTTCCCCTTTCACATAGCTAGTAAGGGAACAAAGTATGAATTTTACCTCAAATTACTTTGATTCCAGTGCTAATTCCATTTACCAATGGGTTATTTTGTCTCTGATTTGGTATATATATTTTACAATGATTCAAACATTAGAAAAAAGAAAGAAAATATAGGGGGAGGGAGGAAGAGAGGAAGGGAGGGAAGTAGGAAGAAAGGAGGGAGGAAGAAGGGGGCCCAAAGAAAGGAAAGAAGGGAGGCAGGGAGGGAGGGAGGGAAGAAAGGAAAGAATGATGAGAGAAAAGAAGAAAGAAACAAAGAATTTACAAGTACTGAAAATAACCAGAGTAGAAGAAACTGAAGATAAAATGAATAGCAGAATAAGAATAGATTCTTTTTGCAATGGAACTTTGGGCAAAAGAAGGCAAAATATATCTGTAAAACCTGCAAGTGAATAAACTGTAGAGATAGCAGAAACTTAGCATGCTGAAGAAGTAGGTGGACAACAAGTGGAAACTGTTCTCACGTTTCTTAGATCAGAGCATTCTAGTCTAATCCAGGCTCTGACATCAAGTTACCATGAGCAGAATCTAGACCATTTAACCCTGCATGCTGAGAGAGTCTATTTCATTATCTTATTTGTTGCAAATAGGGACCTTTTTGATACCATCTGTGGTAAGTTAAGCAATATAATTACTTAATTTTACATTGAGGGCAGACATTGCTCTCTCTGGGGCTGAATTTACTAAAAGAAGCAAGAGCTGCTGAACAGAAGCTTTTGACAACCTGTACTATAATTTTAAAAAGACAGAAAAAAAAAAAGAGAGAGAGACATGGTCTCAAAGCTAACATCAAATGGAACAAAATTTGATGACCCTACATTGACCAAGCATTAGCATTAATAAAACCTAAACATGTCAGCATTCCAGCTGCCAAAATGGTTAAAGAGCAAGAAAGCACTGCTCAAGAACAACATTAAGAAATCATTACATACTGTCTGAATAATTTCATAAATTCATCAGTTCTCCATTTATTATTAGTTATAGCACAGATAACTTGTTTCCCATTACAGATGGTGGAGAATTTTTAGTTTGCATAAAATCAATATCCCATGAAGTCCTGGAAAACATATGTTTGCAGACAATTACCCAAAGATAGCAACAGAGCATTCATTATTCATTAGCCACTTCATTACAAAACTAGTATGATCCATTCACCATATTTCACTGAATATAAGTCTCTGTGGACATTGTTGATATACACAGATTTATTTCCCTTTTTAGTACAGTTTAGACCAGATAAGAATGGCATGTTGACTTGCTTCATGTAAGAGCTTTGTAAACATGACAAGACAAATGGCAAATGCTAGAAGAGAAGCAAATGTGTTATTTTTCTATATTTATCAATAACTACTGTAGAAGGAAATATTTAGGCCTTCCTCACTTATGTTCCTGCCTTGGTCCCCAGAGAAAAATGCCCGCGAATACACCTGCATTTTGGGAAACATTAGAAGGAAATTAGTAACTCCTCTTTTATTTTATTTTTTAACAGCATCAGAGGAGGGAAGTTACTACTATATTCTCCAAGTGTTGCTTGAATAAACTGAGTTATGGATCTCTGCTTTATACTTTAATGAGCATCATATTTTGATCAGAACACTGTTGGAGAAGAGAGTGAATAATACAAAATCAGACCCCAGGCTCCATTTTAACATGTGACAATGCAATATATTTTGAAGTGCTCTCAAATCTTTTGCTCTATGAGGACGGAATTTCCCCTTTCAGGCAAGAATCATTTTGCTTTGGGATGTACAAATACCCATAAACTATGAAAGTTGCTCATCTTCCCTTTCCCATGTCAACACCTTCTCCCCATTTGGGGTTCAGTAAAATGTCATTTCTATTGAGAAATGTTTTTTATACCCCAATCCAAATCTACTGTCTACTACAAAATTTGATGACCCTACATTGACCAAGCATTAACTTCAATAAAACCTAAACATGTCAGCATTCCATGTCTGACCCCTTAACCATTTTAACACTGTTATAGTATTTACCATGGTCTGATAGATAGTTTTTAAAGTTATCTGACCATGTGTTTGGCTCAATAGCAAGAAGTAAACTCCTAGTATGGGTGACTGGAGATTAGGTAACATTTGTTTGTGTGACTTCTCAGTTCTTATAAAGTACATTGTACATGAATAGTATGATCAGATTTGAATTTTAGGACTGCATATTTTTTATTCTAGTCCATATAAGAAATTATGGCAACATCAAGTCTTCTGGAGATATTGCACCATAGTCACATACGACACTCTTGTTGTATGTCATAGTTTGCATAGGAAAAGTTTGCTAAGCTGACCTGAACCTGGCTTAGGAGTTGATGCCTGAGTTCATTTTTGCTACAGATAAAACTGCTTTTCCTTTTTTGCTCTGCTTCAGTTACTCTTGAATGCTTAGTTCTCGCCCTGCCTACTTACTGCCAGTAGAGTGCCCACAGCAGGTGCTCAAGTGGCCGGTATTCATCCATCTATTACAGATATTGGTTCATAGATTGGCCAGGATCCTACTAAGAACCAAAACTTGCTGCTCACATCAATCAATGGAATCATATGAATGCAATGTAACATTGCACTGAGTTTAAATGAAAAAGCAAAGATGTCAAAAGGTTTGGGTTTAAGTAACATTACATGACTTAGACATTTTTTTGAACTTGGACTGGTCACGTAGCCAAGCTAACTTCAAATCTTCCACTGGAGAAATGAGCACCCACTCATTAAATTCTACAAACCCACCTCATAGGATTGCTACATTATATACTTTTGTAAACTGTTAATTATTATATAATAGTGAGTGATATCAGATCACACAAGTTATAATTCATAGACAAATGTTTCATTACTTTTGCTTCCCTTTACTGTGAGGTAACTCGTGATAGAACTTTGGTGCCAACTCCCAGGGTAACTGTTGGCTGTTTATTTTATTGGGCTTCTTCCTGCCACTCAGTGCTCTCACGACAGAGAAAAAAAAAATCAATGGTGTCTGTTGGCAGTGTTTTGAAAGGCATATTCCTTAGATAATAGAGGTAGTTATTCATGGAAATAAATTTTTATGGATATGAGTCTGCCCTCATGTGGATAGCTCAGGGCTTCATTCTTCATCAGGCAATTACCAGTTTCTTTCTTTCTTTCTTTCTTTCTTTCCTTCCTTCCTTCCTTCCTTCCTTCCTTCCTTCCTTCCTTCCTTCCTTCCTTCCTTCCTTCCTTCCTTCCTTCCTTCTTTCTTTCTTTCTTTCTTTCTTTCTTTCTTTCTTTCTTTCTTTCTTTCTTTCCTGAAGTTGCACTCAGGTAAATGTACTTCCTTCTGTGTATGTTTTAACTGCCCAAATAAGTACTACCTACCATGTCCCAGGAAATGTGCCAAGTACTTTGGAGAATTTACATTGAACTTTTCATTAGCAAAGTTTCCCAAATGGATACAAGTTATTTGACTGAAGACAGTTTCATAATCTCTCATTACACCTTTGAGTGTGATTACATAAACCAGCTTGGAAGAATACAGGCAGCACCTGGTTCTTCTCACCTGGAGTCTACCATTAGCTAACAATGTGAGTTAGGGGGTACGTCATTCAACCTTACTGTGTTCTCT
Organism: Carlito syrichta; assembly: GCF_000164805.1. NCBI lineage: Eukaryota > Metazoa > Chordata > Mammalia > Primates > Tarsiidae > Carlito > Carlito syrichta. The sequence continues at coordinate 519,190 of NW_007232168.1, read as the reverse complement.
CCTGAAACAGAAAGTATAATATATCTGCAACTGAGGTCCTCCCTGTTTCTAAAAGCGATCAAATGTAATTTATAGTAGAGGAAAAAATTGCAAAAATTGAAAAAAACAGAAATTCAGTTGGAAGGAAAGAGAAGAAAAGACACTATTTTCAAAAATTTATTTTAGCACTGAGCTCTCTAGCAGTTAAAGTAAAAATAGATATATATATATAAATTATATGTAGAAATAATTTTAATATATTATAAATATATAGACCATTATTTAGGTTATGTGTTATATATTTATTTTTATATATTATATAATATGTATTTACTTATGATTATATAACATATACATATAATACATATTTTATATTGCATATTGATTATCCATTTTTATGTTTTATATATACATATATTTTATGTGCATGGAAACAGTGATTTTCCATATATTTTTATAAGATTTATTCCAAATATAATTTCTATGCTAATGTTTCTTTTTGTAAGGAATTTTAATAACAATAGTCCTATAGCCTGTAATATTAAACTTATAAAAATTAATAATAAATTGTCAATATTTTGACAATGTGTTATTTGCAGGATAAAGTATAATGCTATTTATATTAATTTAAATATCCCTGAAAAGTAAATATTATTATCTACATCTCTAGTGAGGGTGAAACCAGCATTGAGAAGTTAAATGGTTTTCTTATATCAATTAGCAGATATTTTTAAAAAGCCATTAATCATGTAGCTGTTTCCACACATCTGAGTGTATATTTCTGTAGACACACTTATTTTTTGAGACCAAGTCAGTGAATGGGGACTATACTAGCTTCCAAAATTTGGTACTTCTAGAAGGATAGAAGGGTAAAATAATCTTGAACATATTTTCCTAAAATAAATATTGTTTCCACTCAGTTTTTTACCACAAACTGGATAATAGACTTGTAAAGATAAACTTTTTGATGGAAGCATATGATGAGAATATTTTAAATTGTTAATAGAAAGAAAATCTACATACTTTGACTATCAGACAAAGGTATATTGGAAGCACTACCAATAACTTCAAGAAATCTTACTTATATTCTTTCACTGATGACTACACAGAAGTGGGTATAAGTAACATTCTTTCACTATAGAATAAACCCCATATAGCCAGGTATAGTGGCTCAAACCTGTAATCTCAGCATTTTGGGAGGCCGAGGCCAGAGGATTGTCTGAGCTTACAGGTCCAAGACTAGCCTGGGCACCATGGTGAGACCTCGTCTCTACAATAAATCAAAAAGAAAAAGAAAAAATTAGCCAGGCATCATAGTGCGCCTGTAGTTCCAGCTACTTGGAGGGCTGAGGCAGGTGGAGGCTGCAGCGGCCGGTAGCATGCCACTGCACTCCAATCTGGGTGACAGAGTGAGACTCCAACTCAAAAAAAAAAAAAAAAAAAAAGAACAATAAACCCTATATATATATAAGTAAGCCTATGTGTGACTCCATTAAAAATGAAGAGTTCGACCCGCCTGGGCAGCGAGACCTCATCTCTACAATAAATCAAGAAATCAGCCAGGCGTGGTAGAGCGCGCCTGTAATTCCGGCTACTCGGAAGGCTGAGGCGGAAGGATCACCGGAGCCCAGCAGGTCGAGGCTGCAGTGGCCAGGAGTGGCCAATGCACTCCAGTCTGGGCGGCAGAGTGAGACTCCAACTCAAAAAAAAAAAAAAAATGAAGAGTTCATTAATGAATCCTTCTTCTGGTATGGCACTTAGACCATCAAGACTGAATTACTGGACTTCTGGATATAACCATGACCCTTTATGAGCAATACTCAATGAATAAAAGGTAGGTTGAGACATCTGTGAATACTACTTTCCACTCTGCAAGATAAACCCTATGAGAATGTCATTCTTTCCACTCTGCAAGATAAACCCTATGGAAATGTTGTTCTTGGGACAGACTCATTCAATAAAATTCAAACAAGGCATAAGAAAACATTGAAAATTGAAAGCTGGTCTTCAGCACACTTCCTCTTTCCACCAGTTACTGGCCTTTTCTTGTCTTCCTATGTGTAATAAAAATGCCTTTTACCATTTATCAAATTCCTCCCATGCTCCCAATGCTTGATACGTATTACTTAATACTTCCAGTATAGTTGCAAGAGGAGAAAGATAATTTTCACTTACAGAAAAGGAAGCAGAACCTGACTGGTCAAGGTAACAAAGTTACTAATTGCAGACCCAGCTTTCCAGTCTAGATCTTTTTGATCCCAGGCTTGAACTATTCTATACAAGAATATGCTTTCTCTAACACACACTGGTGAGATGCCCAGTTATTTCATGGTATTTGTTGAGTACTCATCATAGGACTTCTATCCCAAAAGAAAAAAGAAAGAAAATAATGAGAAGCAAATCTACAGAAATTTTGTTTCTCAGTTCTTACAAAGGAAAGGGCATCAAAGACCTAAATTTTTAGGTGAAAGTATAGGTCAATGTCCACCAACAGCCTTCTGTTTCTATTTCTTACCACTCCTCCCCAAGTTCCTCCCCCTTCACTCTTCCAATTGTACACCTAGTGCTTAACACATGGTGGAATCCTTTTATGTAACTTTAAAGTTACTTGACTGTTCTGCCTCAATTTCCTCATCTGTAAAATAGGACTGATAATAATCTATACCACAGGGTTGCTGCATGAATGAAATAGATTAGTCCAATGTAGCAACTGGCACAATATATGACATATAGTAGTTATTCAATAAACAAATAAGTCAATACTAGTTATTATTGCTGCCATTGTCATTATACATTTGTTGAATGAAGTAATGAATGAAGCTCACATGCAGGGCACCTGTAGTGTCTGTAGATAAAATAGTTGTGTTTAATACCAAGAGGTATCTGTGTACTAATTCCAACCCTGAGAATGGAGCCTTGCCCCCCCCAGGAAAAACAACAAAATGAAACAAAACTTGTCAGTAATTGTGTTCCCAGTGATGGAATAATATGTGAAATGTGTTGTGGCCAAGTCCTTTAGTCATCATTCCTTTTCAATGTCATCTCAGTACAATCACAGTTGATGTCATCTACTGGGCCTCGTATTTCTGTCTTTTCAGTTTCGATTCATTTAAAAGAATTTGTTTATAGATTCTACTGTTGGTTTGTTTGATTACTTCTTTCATTAATTCTACTACTTATTAAGAATTTATCTGTGGGTGGCACTGGAATATGGAAATAAAAGGCCAAATTCCTATCCTCTGGGAGCATTTAGTTCTGTGAAGCAATTGTAATACAATACAATGAGATATGGGCTAGACAGGAGAGGTGAATATAAACCATGGAGGTGGGAAAAGGTGGGACGACATGGACTTATGGTATTCTATAAAATCATAAAGAAGTGGCTGAGATAATGATGACTTTTAAATAAATGTTTCATTGTAGAGTAGTTTTAGATTTGTAAAACCATTATGGATATTGTACAGAAAGTTCCTATATACCCCATACCCAGTTTCTCTTATTTTTTTAAAGCAGGATTTATTGAGAGGACAGAAAAGCTCCCACAGTAGGAGGGGACCTGAGGGGGTTGCTTTCTTTCTCCTATTTTCAACATCTTGCTTCAATATGGCTCATTTGTTATAAATAATGAACTAACATTGATATATTATTATTAATTAAAAACAAAACTTAATTCAGATTTCATTAGTTTTTATTTATTTATTTTTTCTTTTCTAAGATCACATCCAGAATACCAAATTATATTTAGTTAACACATCTTAGACTCCTCAAAACTGTCACTGATTGCCAGATTTTTAAAATTATCTTGAAAGTTTTGAGGAATAATTAGGTGTTTTGTAGAATGTCCTTTCAGTGGGATTCATCTGGTATTCTTTTCATGATTAGACTGGAATTACATGTCTTTGGAAGGAAGAAAGTGCCACTATTATCACATCAAATCAAGGGAACACACAATCAACATGGCTTATCACTGATTAAGTTAAAACTGCTCACTTGTTTGTTAGGTTTATCCACTGTAAAGTTACCCTCTTCCATCTTTCAATACTATCTAGGCTTTGTGCAGAAAAATATAATCTTAAAACCATTCCCTTTATCTCAATACTTCCCAAATTTCAGGGTGGGAGAATTCTTTCTGATGGTAGAACTGTAGAAATTTTCCTGCTATAAAACAATGAGCTGAATCAGATAACTTTGGCTTAACCATTCATATGATTCAATGAAAGAGGGTAAGCTGCCTGACAGAAGTGACCCCCTTTATTACATTTGTCACACACACACACACACACACACACACACACACACTCCTCTGTTTTATGGGTGCAGCTGCAGCAACACGAGGAAGCACTTCATAATCTCATCAGTGCAAAGTCTAGGTTAAGAAAGGTTTAGTGCAGCTGTGCATGCTTTATGAAAGGACAGAGAGGTAAGCAAAAGCATTAACCATTGTTCATTCTCACAGTTCAAGGTGCTGAATATACATTATCTTGTTTAATTTAACCCACATAATTATCATATGAGTTAGGCATTTCTAGTTCTCTTTTATAGCAGAGTAGTGGAAGTCAGAACATGCCAGACAGTAAGTGGCAGAAGTGGAATTTAAATCCAGATGTTTGGATTTTCAAACCCATGTTTATAGCACCAAAAGGTATGTTAAGCAAAAATCAAACATTAATAATATTTTCATCCATTTTACCAACACAGAAATTGCAGAGCATGCTCACTTTTTAAAAATTCTCTTAAGCTAAATCATTATTTTTCCCATTAAGTAGAGAAAAAACTGAGTTCATTTTAATCCATATTGAGAGTGTGGACCAGAGCATAATTTAGTCTGTGAGAATTACTAAAGGTTAGCAGATACTGAAAGTTAGAAAATTATAACAACATTATTGGATAGACGAGTAAAACCAATCCAAAGTATTGCCATGGTGGTCCTCATCCAATTAGACTAGTAGGTAATCTCTTTAAAGACTTCAAGATACCACAGAATATGCATTCTATTCATCACCATATGGAATGTCCTCCATGATAGACCATATCCTTGGCCATAAAACAAGCATAGACAGATTTCATAAGATCAAAATATTACTGTGCACCTTCTGAGAACATAGAGGAATAAAAATAAATATCGCCACTAAAAAATTCCCCCAAAACCCATAAAGACAAGGACACTAAACAGTATGATGCTGAACAATTCCTAGGTCAACACAGATATCAAAACAGAAATTAAAATATTTCTGGAAACAAAGGAAAATGAAGAAACATCTTACCAAAACCTCTGGGTTGCAATGAAATCAGTGCTACCAGGAGAATTTATATCTTTATGAACATACATGAAGAAAATAAAAAGATCACAATTTAACAGCCTAACAAATCACCGAAGGGAACTGGAAAGGCAAGACCACCAAAATGTAACTTCACGAGAGGAATCCAGATCAGCAAAGTAAAAGCCCAAATATAGGACACTGAAAATAAAAATATTATAGGAAAAATCAATGAAGAAAAAAGCTGGTTCTTTAAAGGTATTAATGAGATTGATGGCCCCATTGCCAGAATGACCAAGAAAAAGAGGGAAAAAGCCCAAACAAACACAATCAGAAATGCAAAAGATCAAGTCACAACTGAACCCAAGGAAATACAAAAGATTATCAGAGATTATTGTGCACACCTGTATAGAAACAAACTCAAAAACCAAAATGAAATGAAGGAATTTTTGACATCACACAACCTCCCAAAGTTGAAGTAAGAAGAAATTTATACCATAAATAGACCAATAAAACCCAGGAAATTGATTTCATTATAAGAAAACTACCCACAAAAAACAAAAACAAAGAACAAAACAAAACAAAAAAACCTGAACCAGAGAACTTTAAAGTGGTTTTCTACAAAACTTACAGGGAAGAGCTGACATCAATCCTATTGAAAGTATTCCAAGCAATTGAGAAAGACAGAACTCTCTCCAAATCACTTTATGAAGCTAACATCACACTGATACCCAAACAGGATAAATATCCAACAAAGAAAGAGAAATACAGGCCAATATCCCGGAGGAACATAGATGCAAAAAATTCTTGCATCCAGGTATGAAGCCTACTTGGTCATGATGGAGAATTTCTGAGATGTGCTTTTGAATCTGGTTTGACAGGATCTTGTTGAGGATTTTCGCATCTATGTTCATCAAAGATATTGACCTGTCGTTCTCTTTCTTTGTTGGGTCTTTACCTGGCTTGGGTATCAGTGTGATGTTAGCTTCGTAAAATGATTTGGGGCGAGTTCCATCTTTCTCAATTGCCTGGAATACCTTCAGTAGGATTGGTATCAGCTCCCCTGTAAATGTCTTGTAGAATTCTGTTGGAAAGTCATCTGGTCCGGGGCTTTTTTTTGTAGGTAGTTTTCTTATTACGTAGTCAATTTTCTTGATTGTTATTGGTCTATTTAGGATCTCAATTTCTTCTTGTTTCAAACTAGGCAGGTTGTATGATGACAGAAAGTCCTCCATTTCCTTAAGGTTTTCAAGTTTGTTTCCATACAAGTGTACATAGTAGTCTCTAATGATCTTTTGTATTTCTTCGGGGTCAGATGTGACTTCATCTTTTGTGTTTCTGATTGTGCTTACCTAACTCCAGTCAGAATGGCAATTATCAATAACTCAAAAAATAACAGTTGCTGGAGAGGGTGTGGTGAAAAGGGAACACTTCTACACTGTTGGTGGGAGTGTAAACTAGTGCAACCTCTGTGGAAAGCAGTGTGGCGATTCCTAAAAGCTCTAAATATCAACCTCCCATATGACCCCGCAATCCCCCCTACTGGGAATATACCCTGAAGAACTCAAATCACTCTATAAACAAGATACCTGCACACGTATGTTTATCACAGCATTGTTCACAGTAGCAAGAACCTGGAAGCAACCATGCTGTCCATCAAAAGAGAACTGGATTAAAAAAATGTGGTACATATACATGATGGAATACTACGCAGCCATAAAAAAGAACAAAATCATAAATTTCACAGCAACCTGGATGGAGCTAGAGTCTATAATACTGAGTGACCTCTCACAGAAACAAATATCTGAGTATCACATGTTCTCACTCATATGGTGGACCTTGATCATCCAACATAATACCATAAGAAAATGACTGACAGTGATGGGAAACTATGGGGGATGGAGGGGAAGCGAGATGGGATTAATGGTAGTAAATTTCTGTCTGGGAACGGGGAGACACCTCTTATCAACATGGGTGCCTGAACAAAGCATATTTGTACCCCACGATATCATAATAAAAAATATTGATTATAAAAAAAATCAAAAATTCTCAACAAGATTCTAGCAAATCAGCTCTAACAACACATTTCAACAATCATTCACCATGATCAAGTAGGCTTCATCCCTGAGATGCAGGGAAGGTTCAACACCCACAAGATCATAAATGTAATTAAATACATCAACAGATGCAAAAACAAGAACCACTTGATTATATCATTAGATGTAGAAAATATTTTTTATAAAAACCATCATCCCTTCTTGATAAAAACCCTTGAATACCTGCTCATAGAAGGAACATACCTCAAAATGGTAAGAGTCATCTACGATAAACCTGAAGTCAACATATTGCTAAACAGATGAAAATTGGAAGCATGTTCCCCCAAACCGGAACAAGACAAGGCAGCACACTCTCACCACTCCTATTCAACACAGCATTTAAATGTAAACATAAAGGAGGAAAGCAGAATCTATTCAGTAAGTAGTGCTGGGAAAACTGGCAGACTACATGCAGAAGAATGAAACAGGACCCCTATCTATCACCATACACAGACATCAACTTCAAATGCATCAAAGACCTAAACATAAAACCTCAAACTTTAAGAATCTTAGAAAACACAGGAGATACCTTTCTGGAAATCGGAATAGGCAACAAATTCATGATGAAAACCTCAAATTTCTCAACCAACTCATCTTTGACAATGTCTCCAACAACAAGGAGACCTATTTAGTATATGGTGCTGGGAAAACTGGCTGACCACATGCAGAAAATGAAAACAAGATCCCACTTATCACCATACACAAAAATCAACTCTAAATGGATCAAAGACCTAAACATAAAACCTCAAACTACAAGAACCTTAGAAAATGCAGGAGACACCCTTATGGAAATTGGAACTGGCAATTCCTGATCAAAACCCTACGTGCCCATGCCATAAGAGATGAGACAGACAAGTGGTACTTCACCAAAGTGAAAAGCTTCTGCATAGCAAAAGAAACCATCAAGAGGGTGGGGAGACAGCCCACAGAATGGGAAAAAAATATTTGCCAACTGTACATCTGACAAAAGCCTAACATCCAGATCCACAAGGAACTAAAATATGCCGAAAGGGAAAAAAACAAACTGCCCCATTAAAAAGTGGTCAAAAGACATGAATAGATGCCTCTTAAAAGAAGACATATGAGCAGCCAACAAACATGCAAAAATGCTCTGCCTCACTAATCATCAGAGAAACACAAATCAAAACCACACTGAGATACCACCTAACTCCAGTAAGAACAGCCATCATTAACAAAACAAAAACAACAGATGCTGGTGAGAATGTAATGAAAAGGGAACGCTTCTACACTGTTGGTGGGAGGGCAAACCAATTCAACCTCTATGGAAAACAGTGTGGCAATTCCTGAAAGAACTAAATATTGACCTTCCATACAACCCAGCAATCCTCCTTCTGGGAATATACCCAGAGGATCTTAAATCACTCAACAAAAAAAGATACCTGTGCACACATGTTTATTGTAGCACTGTTCACAATAGCAAAACCTTGGAACTAACCATGATGGCCAACAAAACTGGACTGGATTTTTAAAAAGTGGTACATATACACTATGGAATATTACACAGACATAAAGAAGGACAAAACTATGGACTTCGCAGCAAATTGGATGGAGTTAGAGTTTATAATATTCAGTGATTTATCACAGAAACAAAGAACTGAGTATCACAACGTTTTCACTTATAAGTGGACCCTGAACATTTACCAAATACTATAAGAAAGGGATTAGCAGCAGTGGGAAACTGCCAGGGAACAGTGAGGGGACACATAACCTCAATAGGGTACCTGATCTCAAACCAGGTGAAGCAGGTACCAAAGGGGGGCCCAGACTTTACCTGTATAATGACCTCTTGTATAGCTAATCCTGAATTGTACCCCATATCTTTAAAATAAATTTATTTTTTCAAAAAGACTTCAATATAATTTGGTCTACATGACCCAGACACAGACTTATAAGCAGTGTCAATTTCAGCTCCAAATCTATCCAGATTTTGATGGATTACTATCCATTGTCCCTGTGAGCTCATTTATTGCATATTATCCTATGTTAAAATAAGAATTTGAACATACATTTATGCAGTACCAAGTGCCAGGCACTACCTTAAGGACTCTTCTAATCATTATCTCACTTAATTCTCAAATATCCCATCATGTAAACACATTCAACTTATATGGCACAAAAACAAGCTAAGACTTAGTCAGAGGATAGATACTCTCCAATGGTAGCAGAACTAAGACTCAAATCCAGGATATTCTGCCCACCAAGCCTATTCCCCTTCCAATGCCCTCTGCAGATCTCCATGACGAAGGATGTATGATATGTTTGACCAAAACCACCCCATTTTACCATCTAAGTTCCAGATCACAGTTATTTTTATATAACCTCATTAATTTATAATAAATGAATTTGTTATTAGAAAATCTGATACTCAACATTTTAAAGCTAATGAGAAAAGATTCTATTTAAATATCTATACTATAAAGAAACTAGAATAAATGAAGTTCAGTGAATATTTGGTGTCCTGGCAAAAAGAAAAAGCTTTCTAAAGTTCTTCATGAGTCCCTTGCTTCCTTCAATATTATAAACAGAAAGAAAAATGAGCAGGAAGAAGGAAAAAAGAAAATATCACCAATAACAAGGTCACTCCATCATCTGCACAGGCCTCTTTAAAGGCAGCTCATGGCCAAGGTTCCTGCTGTCAGTTCACTGGACTGGCAACACATTGGCTAACTGCTTCCTTAATCCTATCTTTCTGCTTCCTTGATTCTCAAGGAAGCTTCCAAAGGTGGGGCTGCAAATACCAAAACTATTTGGGGAACTGGTGCTATGCAAGATTGTGGCATTCTGTTTATTTTAACCCAAGAAAATGAGTAACTGCAAAGCTCCCTACCATTTTGAGCAGTTTTTAAGTTCAAGTAATCAGTACTAGCAACTGCAGTTCAAATTCCTATGCTCCTTTGAAAAATAGAGAGAGGGTTGGTAAAAGGTAGAAACCATGTAGATCTGCAGTAAGCTAAGAAAAACAAGTTTTAGAACTGGAAAGAATTGAGTTTGAATTCTAAACCCCACGTCATTGGGCATGTCACTTAATTTGTCAGAGCCTCTGCTTCTTTTCCTATGATGGGGATTAGAGTGTCTTCCTCACAATGATGCTCACTCTTAGCCATTTACACATACACAACTTTTTTTTCAGTGTATACTATGCACAAGCCTGCCTCTGGCATTTGGTCTACAGCTATGAATATACAGGACAAAATCTCTATCCCATGGTTTTGGGAGAGGGCAGACAATAAACAAGAGAATAAAAAGCACATGAGAATTAGATATAATGATTATTGGTCTCAAAAAACAAAAATAAAACTCAGCATCTTGGGAAGTGGGAAGGATGGTTTATACGGGTGTGGCCTGGCATAGACGGGCTGATGTGGAGAAGACTACACGAGAAAGGGAAGCAAAGAAAGACAGGCTGTATGTTTCTTCAAGGAAGTTCCCGAGCATACCACACGGGGCCTGGTTTACAGCTGGTACTCAACATACATTTTAAGTAAATATGTTCCTATGTATCTTCTTTCTATACCTGCAAAAACTGGTTTTCGTGGCCTAAAGGCGTTAATAAACCCTATACAAGTTAACCATAATTTCAAGCATTTTAATATTACAGACGCTTTGCTCCATAGTTATCATTCGCCAACTATTCAAATATAAATGTGATCCACAACAAGGTAGGAACCATGCAATTTTAAAAAGAAAAAATAATAATAAGATACAGTTTCTCTCCTTTCTAGTCTGGCTAGGGAGCTAAAATGAGCTCAGACAGAACTGCAATACAAGACAGTACATTCCAAGGTCCCTAAGTATGGTGTGAAATGCTTTCACTGAGACGAGAGAAAAAAGGTTAACTGTTGATGGGCTATGGGAAGGGTCAAAGAGAAGGTCAGTTTTGAACTGGGGTTTGAAAGATTAAAAAGTGAAAACGCAAGAGTAAATGATTTACAGGAACTATGTTTAAAATGACATTCCCAGAAATTTAATTCAGCATTTCTCAAGTATTAGCCTATATCAGAATGCCTAAATCAGATATTGCTAGGCCTCACTCCTAGAGTTTCTGATTCACTAAGCATGGAGTGGAGCCCGAGAATGTGTATTTCTGACAAGTTCCCAAGTGATTCTCATGTAACTTAGAAGAGACTTACACTCAGAATATGCATCAAACTTTGCATCTTTCCACACTTTGCATACAAAGTTTGCAGACTCTGAAAGCTTTGCAGCTTTTTGTGACTTGAAAAGGTATTCATTAGATATTGTTGTTGTTGTTTTAAAAACTAAATTACAAAAGAAGGTGCACAGAATTGAATTTTTATTAAAATATTCCTTAACAAGATATGGAGAGAGAACGGAGAAAATGAAATTGATTTTGAAAAATTATAGAGAAAAGTTGGAATATTACACACAAAACTGCCAACAGTAGTTCCCTACATGAATAGAATCGGAGGGTCAGGATTTCACACAGGCACTGTACTCTTCTGTCTCATCTATATTTGGAACATCAAATATAGGATGGTGTAATAGAAAGAATCTTGCAGTCAGAAAGAAACACCTAAAATGAAATTTTGTCTCAAGGCCACTGTGACCTTATAAAATTGCTTATTTTATCTGTATCTTAGTTGCTTTGGTTCTTCTTAACGGACAATAATTATACCTGCATTAGAAGCCGATATGAAAATAAAATGAGGCCAAGTTTAGTGGCTCACACCTGTAAACCCAGCTTTTTGAGAGGTTAAGGTGGAAGAATTGTTTGGGCCCAGGAATTCAAGACCAGCCTGAGCAACACAGTGAGACATCTGTCCAAAAAAAAAAAAAAAAAAGTTAGCTGGGCATGATGGTACACACCTGTAGTCTCAGGTATTTGAGAGGCTCAGACAGAAGGATTGCCTGAGTACAGGAGATCAAGGCTGCAATGAGCCATGATCTTTGCCAAAGCACTTTAGCCTGGACAACAGAGTAAGATTTCAGCTACAAAATAAAATAAAATAACGAAGAAATTGAGACAATAAAAATACCAACAGATCATAGTCATTCAATGTGTGGAAACTGTTATTATTTCTCATATTCCAAGACCCTGTTAGAAGGAAAAAGAATATAGTAGAATTTTTTTCTTCACTGGTGATTTGAATAAAATGTAAGAAAAAGAGAAATCTACAGGTCAACAGGAAAGGTTATCAGGGAAAATAAATTGTATGACTGCTGAATTCTTTCTTCTCACAGTATCTCACATCCTATTGAATCTATATGTTTTAATTAATTCATGAGACAGGTGGAGGTGCTAAAGAATGGTCAAGTGAGCCGGGCTCAGTGGCTCAGCCTGTAATTCTGCACCTTTGGGAGGCTGAGGTGAGTGGATTGCCTGAGCCCACGGGTTCGAGACCCGCCTGGGCAGCGAGACCTCATCTCTACAATAAATCAAAAAATCAGCCAGGCGTGGTAGCACATGCCTGTAATTCCGGCTACTTGGAAGGCTGAGGCAGAAGGATCGCCGGAGACCAGCAGGTCGAGGCTGCGGTGGCCGGGAGCGGCCACTGCACTCCAGTCTGGGCGACAGAGTGAGACTCCAACTCAGAAAAAAAACAAAAACAAAAAAAGAATGGTCATGTGGCAGGAGGCAGGAACAAGCTGGCCCCAACCCTTGGGTCCCACTTTCTCTTTTGTCTAGATGACTGTTCCCCAGCTGTTCCTCACAGTGCATAACTGTTCCACCACCTTTGGTTACACATTCAACTATTTCAAAGTCTGGAAACTTTTAGTAACTAAGATACAGTCCTAAACAGGCTCCTGAAACAAGAAAGGCCAGGAAGTTTGTTAATTAAGTAAAATTTGCTTACAACAAAGTCCTATTTTCACACTTCTACATCAAGTGAGAAATTGTAAACCCTGGGGATGCAGTAGAGACCAAACACTCATAAAGTAATCATTCTCGACTAGTCTGGGGAACAAGACTGTAATATCTAGGTCCTGGAAAAACAAAACAAATCATTTGCACAGTATTTAAGCATTTTTGTGTTCTTATTGTGATGAATAATGATATTTGAATTCAACTTTGAATAGATTAATTTCAATATGTACAGTGGGTGCCAAAAATGTATACACATTTTAAGAAAGAAAAAACCTGTATTAAAATTGTTATACTCAATAAGAGGAATACAAGTCACATTTGACTTCTGCAATTACAAGAGGTGCTCAAAGTGATTACCATCAGTGTCCAGACACTTCTGATTACAGTAAATAGCTCTTAAAATGTGTACACATTTTTTTGGCACCCTGGTATTTATTTGACATGCAAGTACTCAAAGCTATAAAAACTGCTATGAAAGACAAAGGAACTTTTTCCCACTCGGTATCTTTCCATTTTCCATGACTATAGAGATCATGTTTTACAGGCTTTATAACCTGACTTTTAAAATTAAATAAATTGTACGTTCCCCCCTCTGTTTTGAATGTTTATCTTCTCCAAAACCCATGTTGAAATTTGGTGATGTGAGCAGGTGGGACTTTGAAAGGTGATAGAGCCATGAGGACAATGCCCTCATCCAAGAGATTAATGCTGTTATGAAAGGACAGATTAGGCCCTCTTTGTCCTCTTTTCCTTTGTACCTTATGCTATGTGAAAAAACCGCATTTTTCCCCTTCAGAAGATGCAGCATTCAAAGTGCTATCTTGGAATTAGAATCACCAGACCTGTTGGTGTCTTGATATTGGATTTCTCAACCATCACAACTGTGAGCCAGTAGATTTCAGTATATAAATTACCCAGTCTATGGTATTCTGTTATAGCAGCACAAAACAGACTAAGACAAACCCTTACTACAGGAAGCCTACATTCTCATTCATTATAACGAGCTTCTAAATCTATGTAGGACCTTAACATTTTTAATAATTTAAATACTGAATTTGAACTACCATAAATTTTAGCTTATATATATCAAATGACCAAGTGTTTAGTGACACTTTTCAAAAACACAGCATAATTTTAAGTGTTAAAAAGGAAAGATGCTTTAGTACATCTCTAATATAGATTTTTTTGATCAAAATAATAAAGAATTTATAACAAGAATAAACCTAAGATGTTAATGAGAACAGGAAAGCTGCACATTATCTGGGAGAAGTACTATTAAAAATACACTTTGAATTTCATTCAGTATAGCATTTTTTGAGAAATAATTCAATGCAGAAACAAACTGTGATGATTAATGACATATAACAAAGTCAGATATATTAACTCAACCATACCTAGTAGGAAGGCAGATAGAAAGTTTAAGTTGCCTTAACTATTAGTGATGTTTTCTTCAGATTCTGATAATTTAAATATAATATGTAGTAAATAAAGACAAATACTTTAATAAATTTATAAGATAGTTTTCTAGTCTTCTATCACAAGCACTCTGACATTAAATTACACATGATAAAAGTTAAGCAGTGAGTTCATTGAGTATGGAACTCAAGTTTTCGTAACGTCAGAATGTCATATACTTGATTATTCCAGATACATCCCTAACTGGATTTCACAGAAGTCGTTATGGTGGTGCATGATGCATGCAGAAAAACTGTTTCTTTATTCCTAAATGCTTTACATTAAAAAGTTTTCACATCTCTTTTTCAAAATGTTGTCTTGAGTTTCGTAACAGACTTCCTTACTGAATAATCACAGTAAGGTGGCTAGCTAGGTAAGAGACACTAACGAATTCTTGCTTTCTGGAGAGGTAGTGACAGAGGGTTAGAAAGGCAACAGAGGAGACAACAAAAGGCATTACAATTACAATTTTTACTCCCATTATATTGTTAATTATAGTTTATTGTCTTCACTTTCTTTTGTTTACTTTCTTATTTATTTATTTATTATTATTATGTTTTTGAGTCAGAGTCTCACTCTGTCACCCAGCCTAGAGGACAGTGGCATACTCACGGCCACCACAGCCTCGACCTGCTGGGCTCAGGAGATTCTTCCACCTCAGCCTTCCAAGTAGCTGGAACAACAAGGCGCACACCATCATGCCCAGCTAATTTTTTTTTTCAGAGAACACTTTGACGAATATGTTATTTTTCTTAATCTTTTAAAAAAAAATTTAGATTCAGGGGTACACATACATTTTCATTACATGGATGCATTGTGTAGTGGTGGGGATTGGGCCTCAGGTAGCCCATTCCCCAGATGGTAAACATTGTTCCCCATAAGTAGTTTCTGAACCCTAACCTCCCTCACCACTCCCCACTCATTGGTGTCTCCAGCATCTATTATTTCCATCTTTGTGACCATTTAGCTTCCACACATGAATGAGTAGACTCTTTGTGTCCTCACTTCCTCATCTGTTAAATAGTATTTATAATTGTACTTAACTCGTAGCATTATTATAAGGACTAAATAAAATAGGACTACAGGGTCTGGAACATAGTAAGTAGTGTTTTATTATTTTATTATCATAGTATGTAGTTAATATTAACTATGATAATAAAATAACAAAAAATCTTATATTTCAAAAACAACTCTTAAAAAAACATATAAGCTAAGGTCTTAAAATGGGTTATGTGATGTTCCCAAGTTATAAAATTGAGAATCTTAAACCCAGTTTACCTTATTCCAAATTCTATGCTCTTATGCCCTATTATATTTCATTAGAACCACAGGACACACACACAGAATTGCAAGTAAAATATTCTAATAATATGTACACATACCCTAAAGTTTAGGGAAGAAAACAAAGAAGAGAAACACAGGTGTATTTGATTAGTCCATGGCAGTAGTAGTACCAAACAAAATTTGTAAAATGAATAATATGTAATCAGGAGAGAAAATAATATGTACCTAGGAGGAAAAAGCTTAATCAACGAGTTGATTTAAAAGACTAGCACAAGAGTTGCAATAAAAATTATGTATATAGTTCAGAGTAAAAGTGTGAAGAAAGACTAAAGGGTATTAATTCTAGAAATGGGGCATTAACAAAGGTTTAATAATAACACTGTACTGGGTATATGAACACTATCTACTCAAACCTTCAAAATTCTTTTTTTATAGAACAAAAACTTTATTTTAGAAGCAGCTTGGAGCCAGGTTCGGTGGCTCAGCCTGTAATTCCACACCTTTGGGAGGCTGAGGTGAGTGGATTGCCTGAGCCCGCGGGTTCGAGAGCGGGTTCGAGACCCGCCCGGGCAGGTGAGACCTCATCTCTACAATAAAATAAAAAATCAGCCTGGCGTGGTAGCGCGCGCCTGTAATTCTGGCTACTTGGAAAGCTGAGGCGAAAGGATCGCCGGAGCCCAGCAGGTTGAGGCTGCAGTGGCCGGGAGTGGCCACTGCACTCCAGTCTGGGGGACAGAGTGAGACTCCAACTCAAAAAAAAAAAAAAAAAAAAAAAAGCAGCTTGGAGAGAATTATCCAGGGGAAGGGAAAGATGCAATGCTTTGTTTCTTAAGCAACCCAGTAGTTAGATAAGTGTTTTTTATTACCTGAACTTTTTATTCTAGCAATTATTTATTGAAAACATTTCCAAAAACATATTGCTTATTAAGTAAGTCTTAAAAATTGTCCATACACATTCAAGTTATGAAAAAAATGTAACCTTTTAGCTTGCTTCCTTTGTTGCTTTTGTTGTCAATTTAGCTAAAAATATTTTTTTAAATTACAGTGGTAAACGTCATATATTTATGTTCATTTTCATGCATTTTGAAATAGTGAAAAACAAAAAAAGAAGTCTAAGGGCTTCCAAGTTTTCAATATTGTAGAAAAAAAAGATAGGATATTATAAAGCCATAGATAATAACACTCGTAAAGAATACGAATAACATGAAAAAATATGCTCTTTATGATGCTAAGTAAAGAAAAAAATACAAAATTATGCATATAGCCACTTTATAAAACTCTGAATAAGATAAGATACTAAAATGTAAGAGTTTTATTTCCATTGGAATAGTGATGATTTTTTAAATTATCCCTTTATTTTTTTCTTTTAAGTACATTAATATTTATAAATTCCTTTTGTGTTTGAAAGCCATACATATGCTTTTAAATATATCATTTGTGATTTCCTTATTTTTACTTAATGCATATAGTTTACAATGCTCTCAGATACCAGAATATTAGAAAAATTTAAAGCTTCAAATGAAGGACCCAAGATGTTACACATGAAAAAAGGCTAGGCCAAAATATAACTAAGCGGATATTAACAGAAAACTTTTATTGACTACTCACCATGTACTTTACCTAATAAATACCTTATTGATTTTAAATATTGATTTAATCTGCACAGCAAATATCCAATGTGTCTACCATTATTTTCTGTGACTAAATTTTCTCATCTATAAAACTGAACTAATAATCTCATAGAATTGAAGTGAGAATTAAATAAATCAATGAATATAATATGCTCAGAAAAGTGCCCAGACACCTGGAAAAGGCCATGTAATTGTTTTCTGGCACTAGTAGCAGCAGTATCAGTCATTTTACAATTGATGAAGTTGAGATTCACAGAGGTTAAATAACTAGCTTAAATTCTGGTCTTCTTTACCATAGAATCTATTCCCTTAAGCCAGTAATAGAAACAGTAAACAAAAAAATAATAAGCAAATGGTAAATATATACATATTTCAATTATAATAAACATATACTTGTGAGAATGGGTGTCCTTAAAATAACAACTGTCTGTACATTAAGTATACTTTCTGACTGGTGCCTTGGCTCCAGGAGCTTTGTTCTGCGCAAGCACTCCTGCTCACCACCAGCTCTGTGACCCTAGATAAGTTGTTTGAATTTCCTAGGCCTGAGTTTTTCTTTTCTTAAAATGAGGTGGTTGAAAAAAAAATACTAAATGACAACAGAACTCTTATTGTGAGCCAAGCACTATATAAACTAATGGTCACAACTTCCCTGTGAGCCAAAGGTATTGTTTATTATCCCTTTTCTGAAGTGTGGTAACTGAGTCTTACAGAGAGTGCTTTAAATCCACAGCAAATAGAGATGGACCTGGGATTTGAACCCAGGTCTGCATGAAGTCAGTGTCTGAGCTCCTGCTTAACGACTATTTAGTACTCCAGCCATTGGAACCCTCAAATCACTTCCAGATGTGACACCCTAAAATCTTGCTAGTTGCTGATGGGACATAATATTATGTGCAAAGAGAGTCTGACTTTTTCCCCTCCATTACTTACACCAATCAAAATCTCATTGTTTTTACTGGTATGAAGGCACCATTAAAGTCCTTGAATAGCACCTAATTTTCACAGTGCTATACTCAATATCTTATAAAAGTTAAAAGCCTGGTCCATATGTATAGATCTTGGCACATAGTGAGTGTTCATTTAATAAATCAGGCAGCTTTAGATTTAAAAAGTGTATTAACTGATTTTTCAACTGACCATCATAACAAAACATCAGTACAGAGAGTGCAGGTACAGCTATCTGTCATCTTGAAAAATGAGGATCCGTGAATTCAGAAAGGTTAAGTGAGCTGCCCAAAGTCATCCCAAAGTGGGAAATAAAATATGATCTCCAGAGCAATTCCAAGATTAATATTCTGTTCACTGAACTCCAAATCAAATCATTTTATTTTCTCAAAGGATCAGAAATAAAGATTTTATGTTCAAACTCAGTCACCTTAGCATGAGTTTCTGCTCTTTTTCAGGAATAGTTAAATTTTATTTCAGTTGCCTATTATTAGAAATTGTGGGGTATTATTTGCAAGGCTCCACTCATGGCCACTTTAGTATTTCATATATAAAAACTTGAGAGTTTTTATTTTTCTTCTTTCTGTTCTAAATGAGTTTTTCTCTTCCTATTAATGGCACAAGTGTTATACTCTTTTTAGCTTCTCCAAACTTTCCAATTGTGTGCTATAATTTTCCATCTATTGACAGAGTGAAGGTAAAAGCACAAGAATTTAATAGGCGTTAAGGGTAAAAGAAAAGTTTCCTGCCAAACAAACCCAAATTAAAATTCTCCAAATTCACAAAATTATGCAGTCTCTTTCAAAGAAAGTACATTCCAAATAAGTAAAATTAATTTAGCACATACATTAATTCTACTGAGTACTCAAAAGAACTAAAAAATAATTGAGTTAAGACTCAGAAAAGACTCAGGAAGAGGAAGAAAATTGAAATTGCTTAAAAAGACAGATATCAAGGAAAAGTTGGAATTGCAAATATTATTGTCAAAAAGAAAAAAAAACAGAAAATGGTAAGGTTGCAGAGAAAAGGAAATGCTTGTACACTGTTGTTGGAAACGTAAGCTAGTTCAGCCTTGTGGAAAGCAGTTTGGAGATATCTCAAAGAATTAAAAAGCGATTTACCATTCAACCTAGCAATCCCACTACTGCATATATACCCAAAGGACCATAAATCGTTCTGCCAAAAAGACACCTGCCCTCATATGTTTATTACAGCACTATTCACAATAGCAAAGACAGAATCAACCTAGGTTCCCATCAATGGTGACTGGATAAAGAAAATGTGGTACATATACACTACAGAATACTACCCAGTCATAGAAAATAATGAAATTATGTTCTTCACAGCAACATGGATGCAGCTGGAGGCCATTATTCTAAGCAAATTAACAAATCTCTTACGAGAGGGAGCTAAACACTGGGTACACAGGAGCATAAGGATGAGAGAAAACAGACACTGCAAATTCCTATTGTGTGGAGGAGAGCAAGAACTCAAAAGCATTGATAAATCTTCTTCTTCCTCCTCCTCCTCCTCAACCTCCTCCTTCTTCTCATCATTATTATTATTAGGTACCATGTTTACTATTTGGGTGATGGGTTCAAAAGAAGCCCAAACCTCACCATTACATAACATACCCATGTAACAAAACTGCACATGTATCCCTTGAAGCAAAAATTAAGAAAGAAAGAAAAAATAGTTATCAATACAGTAAAAGAACATTAAAATTGTAGGAGAAAAAAAATGTAGTATGGTTAAAAGTGATGAAAACTGTTTTTTTTAAAAGGTTTTTCCAGAGATAGGTAATTAAGTAATTATCAGAGTTTTAAAATTCCATGAAAGAAATTATCTGTTTTGTTAAACAAACCAGAGACTGTCTTAATTACTTGTGATTATGTATCTTTAGTTTAGCATTTAAAGTTGTCTGCAATATCTGTTAGTGAGGGAGATTTAATATCTTACTCTTTAAAAAATTATATTAATGGCATCTAAAACAGACCTCTATTTCAAATAGACCAGTGCTTATCATCTTCATACTGGATCAGGGCTATTCAATAGTATAATCAAAAGGGAGTAACTAGGCCACCTAGGGTGCTCTACATCGCTCCTTTCAATCCTAGAGTATAAATGACTAGAAAGTATAAAATAATATAGTATTAAAATAAGATGACACAATGATGTATTTTTACATCAGCCAGCGACATCTGCATGCATTCTAGTCATTCCTTGCCATATACTATCTCTTGGTGAATTTCTGCTTACAGATAGACACAGTCTTTCTTTAAGGGTAGGTTTCACATTAGAATGAAGCCATGGCTTGGTACACATCTGAGAAAAGTAATATCTTAGCACGTGTTAGCTACATCTCACTTTTTCATATTATCTACCACAGAGACAATGGCATGGTATATACCCAAAACATATTTGTAAATTAATGGGTGACAACATTTTTTGTCAGAGTATCATGTGCATCTTGAGCCTTGTTTGGTGTACTTTTACATACTATATACTTGCATTTAAATAGATAGAATTTTATACAAAATTATATTTGTGCAAAAATTCTCCCAAATCATAAAAAATGTTGCTACCAGTTATCAATTGTTTTTATAACTTTGAAAACTTGGAGAAATAAAGCACCACCAAATTCTTTTTTTGCATTTTATTAGCTATGAGAATCTACTATTATCAATTTTGTATAAAGCAATGTCCTATAACTAATCGTGTCAGCCTGATTTTTCAGCATGAATTCTTTGATAAAACCTAGAGTTTTAATGTGAACTATAATGGGACTTTATGGTTGTTTACATATTTTTATTTCCTCTGGGCAAAAAATTAATACTGATTATTCTATTATACCAATTATGATAAGGGATTAGTATACTAATTTGGGAATTGGGAACGATCAATAGCCAGATAGCTTGCTTAATTTTTTCAATGTTTTGATATATTTACTTTTTTATCAAATTTCTTTCATAAAACCATATTATTTATTAACTTCATTTACACTTTTTAAAAATTCTATGACATTAAACTTATATGATAGGTCAAGTATATCATAACTTTTACATTTTTCAGCTTCTCTAAAATATGACAGCCATCATATGGCAATTCAAAAATACATTTTTCCTAAAAAGTAATTTGCTTTGTACTCCCACTAAAAAGTCAAGACTTGAAGTTCTAATCCAAATTTGGTGAAAGTCAGCTATATGACATTTGAAAAGAGGCTAAATAACCAAAGAAATATGGTTTGTGAGGAAATTGTCAAAGACACAAATAGTTCTCATCTTAAAGTTCTTGAGGAAAGAAATATAGAATCATCCTTTTCACCCTACTTATATTATCCATTTTTCACTGTAGCTATGGGTAGAGCTGACTTTCAGATGGTATTAATATGCCAGTAATAACACCAAAATCAATAATTTGATATCACTTTATAGATTACAAGTAACTTGCAAAATTTCTGAAAACTCAGCAAACACTTGATAAATAATAGTTATTATTATTTTAGTGACTATTACTTGACCTGTAACAATTTGCAAGCACATCAATTTCATTTACAAATGAACATAGCAATTAAATATGATGCACCTTTTTATCACCTATTTTTTCATTTTGGTTGTTTACTCAGATTTATGGCATGTTTCAGAAGCTTCTCATCACACTAGAAATTTCAACGGTTATGTACAATTAGAAAAGTACAAAGAGATTATCTATCTATTTCTTGCCCTTCTTTTTTCACTACAAAAGTTGCTTGTGCTTGTTGACAATGTAAAAAAAAATCAGAAGTGCTTACAGCATTAACTTTCCATCTTCAACCCCCTCTACTTTCATACCCACACCTCCAACATCCACATACACACTAAAGATAACCATGTTCACAGTCTGGCTCTGGAAATGTGCAAATCTTGCTCATCTTACTACTCCATAGTGCCTCCCAACATACAGCAGCAATTGGAAGAGGAAGGTGTGGGCTTAGTCCAAATTATGCCAAAGCACTAAGCACCCTAACTTTTATTATATGACTGCAAATCTAACTTCCAAAAGTACAATCAATAAGAATCTAAAATCCACTACACATATAGGCTACTTTCTTGACCAATTGTCCCCCTCCCCCCATTTTGTAGTCAATTTTAACTAGGCAAAGCTAAACTGAAACATCATTTATGGTTTTTTTTTATTCATAGACAAGATACAGTAAGGCAAATTCTTAGCAATAAAATTTAGAAGACACTTATTGAATATTTGCTATGTGCCAAGCTTGATACTAAGTGCTTTATTTTTAGTTTTCCCAACAGTTTTATGGGGCAGTCATTTTTATCTCAATCTGATAATGAGGAAATTAATTTTACTTGTCCAAAGTCCCTCAACTAGCAAGAATATTAATTTGTATTCTCACTGAAGTCTGCCTGTGTTCAAGCTACTACTTAAAAAATAATTATTCCAATGGGTCAAGAAGCTTAGATTCCAAAAGTATCTTTTTAAGTTTGTGAATTTAATGATACATTTTCACTATGGAACTATTTCATTTCATAGAACTATTTTTACTTCTAAAAGCACTCTGTCAACTATTACTTTACTATATTTTACAAATGATGTTTGGCCTGAACTTCACATTTTCAAAAGACTATCAAATGCAATTATTAATATAATCATTGGGACACAGAGAATACTAAAAGAAAATTGTCACTTTGTATCTTTAAATTTGTCATTTTTTATATACCATACCACATGAAGTGCCCTATGGTTTGTTTATAACCAAGGAATCATCTTGTGAATAGTACAAATGTATTATATTGTATTTTATGTGTTTAATATCAAAATAGTAATTAATATTTTGGGAATTTATTTGTAGTGTACTATATTGGAATATTTTTTAAAAATAAAATGTTCCCAGGCTTGTCTTATTATCTGATAAAATAAACTAGGGCTGGAACATTACCTCTGTTCTCTTTGTCTAGTGCCTACTCCACTGTCCCATTCTGATGCTTATGCCATTTACCAAAAACATATTGATTATTTACATTTTACTCAAACTCCCTATCATTTCCTACCATGAGTGCTTTGGAATGTTTTCTTTTTTTTAAATAACAAGACTTAAACTCCATCCCTCCAGGAAATATAAATCAAATGACATTGTCAGAAGAATAAACCAGTGTGTATGTACTACATTTCTCTGGCAAAGCATTTATTAACAACATTAGAGAGAAAAGCAAATAACACTTTTAAACTTTTACTTTATAGCTGCAAGCCATAATAGGAAGTGTATTTTAAATGGTAACTCACTGGTCATATGGCTGTGTGCAGCTAAAATGAAAATTTACAAAATAATGTCTACTATGATGTAATGCACTCTGATTTATATTCTATTCTATTTTAATCTACTCAATATTAAATGTGATTTCAACACTCGAAATTGGTTTTACAAATAACTTATTGGTTATGATGCACTTTTTGGAAAAATCATTAACTAGGTAATCTCTTCCTTTTGTGTCTCATTGTGTTTGTGTGTGTGTGTGTGTGTGTGTGTGTGTGTGAAAAGCAATGTGCAAAATGCACCACTGGGTGATGATCACTCTTTTCAAAGTTCCCTAAAATTCGATTACACATCTTTCCAAAATATCTCCTCAATTCAGCATTTGAATGTTTAATAAATCTATCTAGAGTATTTGTAAATGTGCCAGAATTAGATTTCATAACTCACAGCCCTAATAAATTCCAAAGAACTGTCTTTCATGCATAAGGCTACATCATTTAACAATATGTCCTCTTGCTCTTAAAAAATTCCATACCATATTGCTTCCTGCTATTATTGGCATCTGTAGGGCAGAGTGTGGAGTCTGCGAAGGAGATGTAAATAGAAACAACCAAGCACAGTCTGTGCTTATCATCAGACTCATGGAGAGGTCGGTCATCTGTGAGGTTAACTTGTTGCCATAGGCCTCCTTCGTAATGTGCTTTCTTTCTACTATAATTAATCCATTCCATGGAAACAAGGAAAGGTGCTGCTTTCAAAGCTAGTTAAAAAGACGCATGAAGTGTACCAAAAGATTTTCTTGGTAGGAAACAGTGTTTTTTAATTCCTAGGGAAGGAAAACAACAACAACAACAACAAGAGCTGTCTATTTAACTTCTCCTTAAAGTCACTCCTACTCCAATGCAAAGAAAATAGGTTTAGATTTATTTCAAAAGTATTGGCCTTGTGTTCAAATCCTTGCTCTGCAATATTATGAAGACATTGATTTCTCCTTCCATATCTATTCCCTGGCTTGTAAAATGGTTATTTTATCAGACTGTGTTATGGAATAAATGAACAAATCATAATGTATGTGACTATGTTTTAGCTCACAGAATAATCAAATTTCAGTTAAATAACATTTGATAGTCAATACTGGGAATTACCAAAAAGGACAAATAGTCCAACTCCTTTCTTCCATCAACTAAGGTTTAATTTTCCCAGAGTCACCCAAGTGATTGTCCCTTCCAGGCTTGTGCAAAAGGAGTTACAGAAAACTGACTCAGTACCTCCTAAGAGGGGCAATTTCTTCCCTGAGTGGTTCTGTTAATGAACAAAAAGTATTTTTAATTGAGCCATAATGTGCCACCCTGGTATTATAGCAACTAATTCTCTGTGTAATGCATCTGGCCATATTCAATGAAACCATCTCCTCTCCACCTAAATAAACTAAATACCTAAATATATCAAATACCTGAAGGTAGCAGTAGGGCCTTGCCATGTCTCATCTTCTCTCTGCAAAATGTATTCTTTGAAGACATGATTTCAGATTGTTACCATTCTGGTCATTCTCCTTGAACAGGTCATGCTTGGCTGCATCACAATGTTCAATATTTAATCTAGCCCAGGTTTAGTCTGCAGAAGTTTGAGCATAGCAAATCTCAGAAAGTTAGTCTTGAAAGGGACTTGTGAGAACATTCTTTCTAGTCCCTTTTCATGTGAAAAATTAAGGAAGGAGTTGAAGTGACTTTCCCAAAGTCACAGAGTAAAAACCCATAGTTCTGATGCCGTTAATCTTCTTTTCTTTCTTTCTTTCTTCCTTTCTTTCTTTCTTTCTTTCTTTCTTTCTTTCTTTCTTTCTTTCTTTCTTTCTTTCTTTCTTTCTTTCTCTCTTTCCTTCTTTCTTTTTTTTTCACAACTTGTCCCTCCAATTTCTTTTCTGACTCCAAGGCATCATTAATGCCATCTTTATGTTTTTGTATCTATTCACTCTCAAATTAATGAAATAATGATCAGACTTTCAGAAAAGTCTACAAAATTAAGAAAAAAAAACCCAAAATTTCCAATTAAAAAGAGAGAAGAAAAAAAGTAATGATAAAAAGAGAGAGAGAGAGCAGGGAAGGAGGAGGGAAAAGCAAGGAAGAAAGAAAGAATGAAGGCAGGGAGTGGGGAGGAGAGGAGAGAGGGGAAGAAAGAAGAAAGGAAGGAGGCAAGGAGTTTCTTGAGATATTCTGTCTAGTTTTTTGTGAATCTTCACTCTTGCTATTTCTTATATGCCTTCTTAGTTTATTTTGAATAAAGCCTACTGTGCGGAATTTGCATTTCATCCTGTTTTGCATGTTTCAAGAAGTACATTGGAACATATATGTCCTACATGCCCTCTCTTTCTCCAGTCTTTCTCATGCAGAAGCAAGCTGTCACCTGTGTCTGAAAAATATGAACCTAGAAGCTAAAAGATTATAATGACTGAGGAACAGAGTCCCAAGACATGTTCTTTAGTAAATAGAGTAAATGAAGTTTTCAAATTTTCAAACTCTTGAAACCCAGACAATAATGGTACTTCCATAAGATCTAGAATAAGGGAGACCAAGAAAAAACATGAGTTTATGCAGCTCCCAGTCATAAAATGGGCAGATCCTAAATACCTGATAATCATCCTCACTCTGAGATGACCTTCACATTCAGGTAAGCATCTGATTAGTTAGAACTGTAGAAGTGTCCATATTTTCATATCACCAGAGGTATTTTTATGCATTTGGGGAGCAGTGCAGGGACGTCGTCTGCAAACAAAGTACCTCCTAACTTAAGTTAACCATCCTGGGCATGGAGTATTGGGGGCAGGGGGTGGAGTTCCAGTGTTTTCAGCAGTGGAGAGACAGCAGTGGTGCCTAAGAGAGAGGAAGGCACAATGTTATTTCAGGCATTAGTTTCTTATAGGTGAGTCACAGTCCATGCAGAAACTGTGTCCTCAGAAAGAAACTTGATAATAGGGTAGATACTGCCTAGGCCACAGATAGATATGTCAGTGCATTCTATTTTTTTTTTAACTTGAGAGAAGTAGTAATTACTCTCTTCGAGGTTATTAATTAAGAGATCCTAGGCAGCCGGGCTTGGTGGCTCAGCCTGTAATCCCACGCCTTGGGAGGCTGAGGTGAGTGGATTGCCTGAGCCCGCGGGTTCGAGACCCGCCTGGGCAGCGAGACCTCATCTCTACAATAAATAAAAAAATTAGCTGGGCGTGGTAGCGCACGCCTGTAGTTCCAGCTACTTGGAAGGCTGAGTCGGAAGGATCACCGGAGCCCCAGAGGGTCGAGACTGCGGTGGCCAGGAGCGGCCACTGCACTCCAGACTGGGCGACAGAGTGAGACTCCAACTCAAAAAAAAAAAAAAAAACAAAACCCAAAACGACAACAACAACAACAAAGAGATCCTAGGCTATTGAATCTGAAAGGAAAGATGAGAAGGAATACTCCCTCCGAACACTTTCCCCAGGGCTGCCTGTACTTCTTTCACAACTAACAATGACATTTCTGACAGTAATGTATGAATATAAAAAATTGCATTTTTACGATTAAAGTTGCCACTGTGTTTCTCAGATTATGAATCCATGATCGAATTCAGTAAAGAATTCCCTCTAAAAATCTCTACATCTTCTCAATTTTATATATTGTTATGTCAGTAGTAACCAATACAATTATACAATCAATCTATAATTTAAAAGACTTCTGGGGATCTAATGTGGTTTTTTTTTTCAAAGCAAAGGAAAATCTTTCAAAGTTTCAGCAAACCTTCAGTATGACCCATGCAAAGGAGTACTTCATCTAGTTTACAGATCAAGAGCAAAGGGATCAGGTTACTTCCCAAGACTAATTTTTAGATGAACTACTTCATTCATGGTCCCTGTTACTATTTCACATAGTCACTAAAACATTCAGCAAGTGTTTAGAAATATTACTGCCACTGAGATAAAAGGGAAAAGAATAGAACAATACAATGGCGAGATAGTCACATGGCAAAAAAGGACTTGAGTAATAATCTAACGATAATGTGGAAACAAAGTTCTAGACAGGAATTTCGAATTTGAAGGCTCAACTCTGCAACGAATTATGTGATATGTAAGGGCATGTTTATTACTTGATCTATGCTTCCTCAACTGTAAAATATAGAAATTAGATTAAATGATCACCTAAGACCCTTCCAATGTTAACATTCTACAAGTAGTAGTATATGCTAGTAATTTATGTGTCTGAGTTATTACTATGATTTTCTAAACAACTGTTTTAACTCCTAGTACTATCCAACCCCTGGAGGAAAAAAAATCCCGTTACAAAGTATTCAGAAGGCTTTATATTGACATTTCTTATCTCCCCAAACTAAATTGCTGTCTTGATACAGTCACGATTAGTAGAAATAGTGAAATGGGGAAAATGCATTCCTACTTTTTAGAAGTCAAACATGTTCATGGACTTTGAATCACAATGAAGGTCTCTCAAAGCTTGATTATTATCATATTTTAAGTAAATAATTGATGAAATGCCATATCGTAACTTGAAACTAGTACAGAATTGCAATCTGTAGATCCACCTGAAGATGATGTTTTAAGTTATGTATGTTACCAGTACAACTTACTGGTACATTTTGCCCTTCAGAGCATCACTTAAATATTTTTTTTTTAATTAGAACAAATTAAATTCCCTTATCATTAGACAGAAGTAAGAAATTCAAGAACCAGTGTAAACAAAAAAGTGTTAACAGCATTTTACAATTAATCAAGGGAGGCATTTTGGCACCTCATTTTTAAAAAAGAAGCAAAGGTGTGAAAAATGACAAGTGCCTGATATTTATCCATATACTATGTATCCATAAATCGTGAGCTAGGTACTATTCTAGCACAAATTTATCTTTTTAGCAAATAGTCTTTGAGCACCTATTTTTTGCTAGACCTCTGACAGGCCCTTGGGAGACACAATACAGTTTCAACTAAAGTCAGAAAAAAAACAGTGAAATGTGAAATCCTGTAAATCATCCAAAAAAGTACAACATACATGGTTTTATGTATAAAACTCAACCCAGTAATTACTTCTCTCAATGAAATTGAACTAGTTCAAAGGGGAGAATGTGATAATAAAATATAGGCAAGTGCCTGACTATTTAAAACATTAAAGGAGCATGGGCAAAGCATTTTAAATTTTCCTTCTTGCTCATAGCACTTATTCTGTTTTATAGTTAAATCTCAAGAGTGTTAGTGCATGATAATAAATTTGTCTTGTTTTTATTTTGAAGTTTCAACTTGGCAGAAGTATCTTATTTGGGAGGAGGAAACAAAGTCAGAGGGATGAATATACTCATACTGGATTCCATCCTGAAGCCATTTATTATTGCTCAAAATAACGGTCAGCTGGATAATGTTGATGGTTTCAGCTGGGTTCAATTATTTGATTGCAATTAGCTGTGAGTAAGGAAGGCAATTGCGTTGATCTCTACTGAGTGCTCTCACATGATTGAGGTCAACAGGTCTAAGATGAACTCACATGGAAAACCTGGGTGTCCTCATCCTTCACATGACCACGACAAGGTTCTGACAGATTGGGAAGGAAATTCTTACATCAACCAAGTTCTATCCACTAGAGCAGTCAGAAGGAAAGTGTCACATGACAGTGAATGGGAATTATCAAGATACACAGCAAATTATGTGAATATAGGGTCACCATTAATGGAAATCATCAATGCAATCAATTGGACACACCCCTAAACAGGCAAGCACCATTGATCCTGAGTCATCAAGTACACATGTACCAAAGTTTGCAAAAGTACTAAATTTTCTTAGAGTACACAGAGTGCTTACTGGACTAACTTATTTTAAAGGTTTATATTTTTTTTCTTCTGAGATGTTATATGTTTGTTACCTCTACTCTGTTGAAGAGCTAGTTTGTTCTGCCCTTAAAAAATGCTTGCTTGTTTTTCTTTCCTTTTTTGTTTTATACTATGAGTCTCTGCCTAAAAGTTCTATATAATTTCTGTGTAAAACAAACAACAGTAAAACAGTCATACTTTTCAAGAAAGAAGAATGCCATCTGAGCAATGGAGGATAATTATAAGATCATGAGAATAAACTATAAGGTACTAGGGCCAATTTATCTAGGGCTAGAGATAATTACTCACTACCAAGTCAAGAAAGAGGTTGAAGAACTGACATTGTCACTTCATAGAAGATCCCACAGAGACTTTATTAAAAGCTAAGCAACAGAAAACCAGGTATCACCTTGAAGAATTTTCACAGTACCCTACAGGATTGCATTTTTTGACTCAAGCACTTTTTTGATCTAGGAAGGGAATTTTACCTTGTGAAAATCCCTACTATGTCATTCATTACCTTACAAATTGTAAGACCGCACACCACATGAACTCAGTATCCATATACTTGCTTGACATTGAAGCAGGACAAATACTTCTTGACATAACCACATAAAACAAGCCAGAAGGAATAACTAGTAGTAGTGTTTTCTTCTCTGAGAACAATTTTATGACTATCCAATCAAATGGTTAATATAAAATCCCTTTTAGATGAATAAAATGTCATATGTATAGCACTGCACCTTTTTTTTCACTTAAAAATATCTTGGAGATAGTTAACTCATTACGTATAGAATGCTTCATTTATTCAAATAACTACCTAATAACACATTTTGTGAATGCATCATAATTTATTTTGTTATATTACTAATCACTATTGGTGCATATTTTGGATAAAATAACAGTTTAAACACGTAGAAGCCAATGTTCATGACTATGAGTTTCCCTTGAAGCACAATCCTGGATTAGCATCTCCCACATAATGAGTAAGCCCTATTCTTCTTAAGCTAAAAGAAAGTCCCTAAAAATTTAAGGCAAACAAAACCATACTTTTATAATTGGCCTTTCAAACATATTTTTCACCTTCTTATCTCCTCATATTTCCTTACATCCTTCACTGAAATCCATCCCTTCTTAATTTTCACCAGTTGTCAGTATTCTTCTTGTTAAAATTCAACTGTCTAGGGGAAAAGTGAATGCCTGTTTCCGACATAAATATGAAGAACAGAGATCCTTACTGATATTCATGGAAAGTGAAATGTTGAACAAAATAAAGCATTCATGTTATACCATTGAGATTGGAGGGTGCTAGTTACAGCAACATAACAGAATTATCTTGAAAGATAATAGAGCCTAAAAAGGCAATACTGTTGACCCTTGGACAAGCAGGGGTTGGGGTGCTGACTCCCCGCTCCCAGTAAAAAATTTGTATATAACTGTATAATATTTGACTTTTAAGTAAGAGTCTACTGTTTACTGGAAACCTTATCAATAACATGGTTAATTGACAAATATTCCGCATGTTATATGTACTATATGCCATATTCTTAGAAGACAGTAACCTAGAGTAAAGGAAATATCAGTCTAATAGGATAAAATCTCCTGTAAGTTTTAAAATGTTGAAATCTGCACAGATTATCTTTTATTAAAAAATGAAATGTATATATCCAAAAAAAAATTCAACTGTCAAATTCCATTTCCTTCTCTAAGATTTCCACCATGACCCCCATAACCACAGAGCAGGAGGTGATATTATTTTCCATCAATTTACTTTAGAGTCATATTTGTAACATTGTGTCATCTTGCATTATAGTTATATAAGTATTTGTACACGCCCATCTCTTTTGCCAGATTGCAGGCATGTTGACAGTCATGATATATAAAATATAGGCTGTCCTTCACAAGATTATCAGAAAGTCTTGCATATATTGTACTTAATAATATGTGTTGCATGAACATATCCTAAAGGTGTGATTCTATTGAATTCTGTTAAATTATCATAGTACACTGAATTATATAAGTCAGTAAATATGAGATCTATCCCTGGCTCTAAAGTTATTAGTAGGTATATATTGAATGAATTATTTAAACTCTTAAAGACTTTTTTAAAAAAAAAATATATCTAAATCGTGTATATCATTGACTTGGGAAGATTGAGTGAAATTGTCATTTTATAAAAAACAAACAAAAACACCTCAGTTTTAGGGGAAAAAAACCCCGCAAAGGAAACAAATTTAAAGGTCTCCAGCTCCAAACACCCGTCCATTGCTCCATATATTAACATCCCTCTAAATCAACTATCAACTTATATATTAAAATGTCTAGAGATAGAGATGTCTTAATCCATATAGAAGCTCATTTTATGTTTGTAAAACTTTGACTATTATTGAGTGTACATACAGTGAAATTTATATTATTCCACTTAAAAATAAAATTTTTGCTATATCTGATTGGTGGATGGCTCCCAACCTCTGTAGTGGGGTAAAGTACAGGACTGGATCCCCACATAGTACAGGACTGGACTGGATCCTTTGAAACACATTGATATGTTATTGTAGAATTTAAAAAATCTTAACAAATACAATATTTCAACGATTTTTTGAAGGGTTTTGTATGTTTTTCAGTTTTCCATAGAACTTAATACATGTATTTTATTTTCCTTGTGTTGTGTAACAAGTGAGTATCACTCTTTGGGTCATAACCTGTGTAGGTCAAACCAAACATATCTCAAACTGCCTTGTTCAAGAATTAACAAATAATGAACACAAAATAAATTTTAAATGCCATAAATAATAAAGGACTACTTATTATTAACTATTATAACACAACAGTCAGATTTTTCCTTCCTCATATTCTTTGAGCATAAAGATGCAATAAATTCTGAAGTAAACATGTTAAATTATTAGGAATTATACTTTCCAACTATACTGTACACAAGGGTAAAATTAATTTATTCTTATCTTCATTTCAGATTTCGTTATGCACTCTATTGAAAAGTAATTGTAAGATTAAACTGTTGACAATTCTTTAAAACAGCATAACTTGACAAGAACTGGCTACCTTCAGTCTTATATATATTTACATACACCTCTGTTTAACTGTCAGAAACAATATACTACTGGAGTAACCTTAATGAGAGATGTTCAATGAAGAGCTCATAACTTAAAAATCTCTAGTACCAAATACCAAAAAGCATCTTTACAGCAGAAGTACATCATAGCAGAAGTATAGTATAGAATAATGCAATATGTAATACAAAGCAATCCTGTTGTTCCAAATGATGACTAAATAAACCCTCATATTAGCTTAAATCTATGTGTGTCTATATATTTGACACCCAGTCCCTTCTTATAGTACTGGTATAACTGGGGTAATTCAAAATACCTAAAATAATTAGGAATAGCTTATTCTTCCAAAATCTGAAATGTTAACTGTTAAGTACATAATAAGACATACTCAAAGGTTATAAAGAAAACTTACCTTCTGTGTGCACAGCTGACACATAAGTCCAGTTGTATCTTTTCACTATGTCCACCATGGCTCGTGCCTGCTGGGCATCTGAAGGCACCACCCTCATGAAGTACTTGAACAGAGTCTTGTCACTCAGATCCATGCTGGTTGCTGAGTAAGCAATCTGAGGTATGTTGAAAAGTTGGAGCAAGTTCTGAACCTGAATGGCCACAGAACTGGAGCCAGGGCCGATGACCCCTACTATGGGCTTCTTGGAGCGGAAGGAAGAGGAAGAGCCATCCACACAGCGTACCAAGCCCTCTTCCTCTTCTGAAGAAATGAGGGAATCCCTTATGAACTCAATGCTCTGCTCTAGAGCCACAGCTGAATGCCAGCAGGAATCCCTTATCTCACAGCCCAGTGTGATGTTGGGCAAGAGAGTGGGGTCTGAATTGATCCTTTCCAGGGTATGCAGCATGGCCTCCACTCTTTGAATGCCATACTGTTCACGGACTGCCCCACATTTCCTCTCATGAACTTTGTCCACAGTAGGCTGGTGATGGACAGAAAAGAGAGCTCCGATAATGATATCACCCGGCATGTGAGCCACCACCCTCCTCTCACTGGACTGTGCACTCCCACGGACATCTTCTTTCAAAAGCAGGACTGACAGGATCAACAGAAGGACCATTTTAGGGAAGGAGTTCAAGCTAATAAAGACAGCATGGTGGGAAAAATTCCAGAGAGTTTTGATAGATATAATCAAACAATGTCTTATGTTGAGTGGCAAACCAAAGAATTAGCCAGCATTTTAGATGTGTTCTCTAAAGAACCACCATGTCCCCAGGTACCATTTAGCTAGATGCATCCATGTGGTCATGATCTTCAATATCTGGAAAAAAAAAAATAGTATGAGTCTTTATCAAATGTAAGTGCAGCTATTTTGGAGAAGTTCAAATGGTTTATGCTAGCAGAGAAAGAGAGGGTTTTGATGACATAGATAAAAAAGAAAAAATCCAAAATTCTTTTCAACATTTCTGTCTGCTTAGTGAATTGATTAAGAAGCTGCCTTGCTTAGGTTAATATTTTTTATTTGTTCATCTGGACTACACACAACTAAATTTTGTGTGGCAGGCAGTGCTGTGCTCCCAAGTAAAGCTGAGAAACCATCTTAGAGGCAAAACTATGCCATGATCAGAAAACCCTGGGAAGTGTGCACACCAAAATATTAAACATTGGTGATCTAGATAATGGAAGTATGGGTAACTGCTTTTTAATTTTCATTATGCTTTTTGTTTCTTTCCAAATTCTTAGCATTAAGCATGCATTAATTATGAAATTACAAAAATAAAGTTATTTTTTAAATAGACATATATACCCCCCTCCAAATACAATGCAAAGCAACCTGAATAATCTTCCCAGTAATAAAGAAGTTTTATGTCCAATTGGCATACATGATAATAACAAGACAAATGAAAATAGATGGGTATTTTACGTTAAATGAACTATAGGGGAGGGAGGAAGAAAGGTTAGGATATTACAGAGTAAAATATCTTCCAAATTGTCACCAAGGGATGGTAAAATTAGCACTAATTTTTAGAGAAACTATTCAGGTTCAAATCCCTGTTCTGCTATTAAGTATTTGTAAACTATTAACCTCTCAGTATTAGAATTTCTTCATCAGAAAAATGAGGATAATATATGCCAGGTTTCCCCTTATAGAAATAAACATAAGATATCAACTATGCAAATACTTCGTAAATAGAATAGGGTTATATACATATTAAAAAATTCATCTTTTTGTTATTAAATTTCCAAGGGCATTCTGTGGCTAGATGGTGAGGACAGAAGATTATCTGGCAATCCACTTGGTCCTCCAGAGAGTCTTCAAAGTAATAACAGAGTCTTGTAATAAAATTCACAGTAACCCTGACCCAGGAAAAAATTCCACATTGCTAAGACTCAAAGGACTGCAAGGATGCGTGTTTGCAACTATCCTTCCAAGTATTGCTATGAATGCAGTCATCAATTTCAACTTAAATTTCTCAAACGGAAACTTTGTCTCAAGTTTCCTACAGCAAATTCTAGCATGATTTGTAAACAAGAACTGACAAATTAGTAATTTAGGTTATTTAAGTGAATTGTATAAGAGTCTTATTTTTTATGTTATCATCTCTACAGGCTTAGGATTCCAAGTTGTTTTAAAGTGATTAATTCCCTAAGTACCACTTTTCAAAGACAGGTGATGTTTCCTCAAGAATTTATGCAAGTATCATGCTTGTACAAAAATACTAATAACTTACAAACTCATCAGATATACAAAAAGTCCAGTTCAAACACAAAATGAATATAACTTGAATCATATTTCTAATCACTCCTACCCTCATTTTTGCTGTTTCCTATGATTACAGAGAAACTCTTCTTTGGTATGGTGCCAAAAATAAAATATAATAAATCTCATCAGATAACGAGATTTCAGAATAACTAGGTGTTTGACAATACATAGAAAAATAGTTTGGATATGAAAATTGTCACTGCAGACAGGAGGAAAAGAAGAAAGACTGATGTTAATTTTCTCATTGGGAAGTTATTTGAATATTTTCAATGTGTTCTTCCACTTTCTTTAGACCAAAGACCTAAGAAGTAATTTTTATTCTCATGGTCATGCGAATTCTACTGCAGACAAAAATAAAAATCTGAAGTAAAAGGAAGCACAAAGTCTCATTAAATTCAGAACATTAGTGAGTGAACCCAATCACAAAACTGGACTCATTTTTTAATGTGAATGCATCAAAGTAATATAATAGACTAGAAGTGGTCCTCAAACTCATGCAGCTGAAATATCAACCCCATGCATTGTATTCATTGGAGTTATATTATGAAAGCATTGTATATTGAGACATATGAATATTACAAAACTAAAAGACTGTCTTCTGAATATACAAGTATGCTAAATTATTTCACTAATTCAACAAAGATCTATTAACTATTGAGTGGGAGAGACTAGTGTAATGAATAAGTGCAATGGTATGCATTGATAATTATGATCATTATATATCATTGAGCACCCATTATGCTTCACTCATCTATTCATTAGCTCATTTAACCAATTTTTATGCCATACATATGCTATGACTCTGTCTTAAGAATTGAATATTCAAGTATGAACAAAACATACATGCTGTCTATACTGTGGGGCTTACAGATCAGAACCCTGAAGGGTAACTTTAGCTAAAATCTGACAAGTGCAAAAAAACATTGAAAAGAAGAATGGCAAGTGACCAGTCATGTAAAACAGTGTGGCTAGAACATAACAAATGGGAGAATTGGTGGTATAAGATGAAGTTGGAAAGATAAGAAAGAGCCAGGCCATGTTGGATCATAGATTTTTATGAAGAATTTTAATGTTAACCATACCAGAAAGTCATTGAGGATATGTAAGCAAATGGCTAGCATTATTCAATTTTCAAAAGGATTGTTCTGGCTATCCCTTTGTTCTGAATAATAGATTAAAGAAATTGAATTAGAGGACTGCTGTAATGATTCAGCAAGGAATGATAGTGGCTTTGCTATGACTGGTGACAGTGGATATGGAAAGCAGACACAGATATATTTTCCAAGTAGAATCAGCTGGACTTGCTGATGGACTAGATGTGTGTAGTGTGGTAGAGAGCTGAATCAGGTTCTACTCCAAGGTTTCTAGTCTTACAACATAGTGCATTTTGATACCTTTGACAGAGATGGGATAGACTGATACATAAACAGGTGAGGGGCAGAAGAAAATTAATAATTTTCTGAAAATGTTAAATTTGAGATGCTTTTGAGACATCTAGGTACAGCTGACAAACAGGAAAGTGAATATATAAGGACAGACTTAGAGGAGAGATAGGGGTTAGAGATATTAATTGAGGGCCACTAATATATAAAATCTTTGCAATGCATACAATCACCTAGAAAGCAATATAACAAAGGTGGGGCTGAGAGGTAAGCCCCACTGAGAGGTCGTTTTGGAAAAGCAGCTAGGAAAAGTAGGCAACCCAAAAAGTAAGGAGAGAAAGTAAGAGCATGTGATACCAGGGGAGCCAAAAGAGAATGTTTTAGGTATTTTATATTTGAAGACAAAATGCATTCGGTATTTTATGCTTTAGGCGTTTTATATTCAAACACAAAATGCCCCTCAAAATGCATCTGATTCCCATGGAAGACATTATATTCTATTTGCACTGCATATTATGAAGATGTGTGACCTAATAGCTATGTCTATATGTGTGTCTGTGTGTGTGGCATATGTGCAGCAATAATTCTTATAGCAACCCTGAGATGTAGGTACAAGTTGAATATTACTTATTTAAAATGCTTGGGACCAGAAATGTTTGGGATTTCAAATTTTTTCAGATTTTGGAAAAGCTACATGATACTCATTGACTGAGCATCCCAGATCCAAAAATCTGAAATCTGAAATGCTCCAAAGAGTGCCGGGTGCTCTTCATAATTTGACTTGGATACACAATAGCTATACTTTCTTGATTTTAGTTATAAATCCCAGGCACCTGTAAGGTAGATTTTGAGATAAATTACAAGGAAGAACATGGAACTTATTTATTTAAAATGTTTATTTATTCTTACATGTTTAAACTTCAGTTATCTTCAAAGTACTCTTTGTTTAATGCAATACACCTATCGAGGTGCTTTTCCCACTGTTCAAAACAGTTTTTGAACTTGCCAAGTTTGATGCCTTTCAGGGCCTCTGCCGTTTTTTGTTTCACCTCTTCGACATCAGCAAAATGTTTTCCTTTGAAGACTGTTTCCATCCAGGGAAACAAACAAACAAAAAGCTGCTGGGGCTAGATTGGGTTAATAAAGAGGGTAGGGCACGGGGGTCATGCCATTTTTGGCCAAAAATTGCTGAATCCTCAGAGTGATGCTGGAGAAAATCATTCATCATGAAATGGGCAAACACGTTGAAAGAATCTCCAAAAGAACAAAATTCACTGAAGCGGAACTCCACCTCTTACAACAATGCAAGCTGGTATACTGATGCTGATGGATACCTAAAACATTTACCTAGTAGAGGAAGCCTGTGCTACAAGGGCCCACCCTCCAAAAGATAATTCCATTTTATTTTAGGTCCCCCCATTGTATGACATGGAAATGTGCCAGAATTTTTGCTACAAGTTAGCTTATTATAAGACTAACTGGTAAATCATCCCATATCCCATCAAAATATAAGAAATTAATAGAGCATAAACTTCAAATAGATCAGAGAGAATATATCAGATCTATCTGCATATCTATCACTCATTTGTCCAATAAATGTTTATAGAGTATAGTTATTCTAATCCAACATTCTTCTAGGCTGTGAGGATTTGGTTATGGACAAGGTAGACATAAGTTCACATCTCATGGATCATATAATCTAAGGGGATTTGTCAGACAATAAATGAAATAAGTAAGTAAAATATTGCATGCTACACAGTAAGGAGCACTAACAAACAAGGGCAGGAAAGCAATATAGAAAGTGCCAGATTATGTGGCAAACTTTGCGTAGCATGGTCAAAGAAGGATAAACTGAAAAAGTAATATTGGAGTAAATACCTAAAGGAATTAAAGGAGTGAATAATGCAAATTCAAAGACCCTAAGACATATAGTGATGTTTAGGGTGTTGAGGAACAGCAAAGAGGCTCCTGTGGCTGCAGTAGAGTTAAAACATGAAGAGGAGACTGAGTGATAGAGTGACATGTTGAGTCTGCTTAGACTTCAAAAGACTTTGACATGAGAATGCTTTTCTGGAAGGATTTCCAATAGAGGAGGACCACTCCTTTTGCTTAACAAGAAGGATCCAGAGGCAGAAACTGAGTGAGAAATTAGGAAACTATTGCAGTACTTCAGGTGAGAGAGATGTCAGTGGTTAGAGGGGAGATGGCAGTGTAGACGGTGAGAACTGATAGGAGTCTGAATATATTTTAAAGGTAGAATGTAAGGGTCTGCTGTCAGATCTGACTTGGGATGTGAGAGAAAGGGAAGGGTCAATGAGAATACCATGTAGTGTCACACTGGCTAAGGTGGCGAGTGCTGTGGAGAAGATGTGGATGGAGACAACAACAGAAGTTCAGTTCTGATATACCAAGTTTTAGATACTTACTAGAAAATCAAGGACAGATCATTGAATAAGCACCTACATGTTAAGAGGCTGAATTCTATAGAGAGTTCTGAATAAAAGGTACAGCTGTGGAAGGCATCAGTATACAGAAGTACTTTTTTGTAGATCATAAAACTAGAGGAAATCGCTTAGGAAGTGAGAAGAGAAAATGAACTAAACTGCATCCCCAGGGAATTCCAAAGTCCAAAGGTAAAGAAAAACCAGCAAAGACTGAACAATTTTTGAACAGCAACTTTCTTCTTTGAAGTGTCTATGTCGGCGGAGGAAGGGGCAGTGAAATGTGAAGTATTCATGTTATATTACACAGAAATAAAAGGCAAGTATTATTTTTGGCGGCTGCCTTTTGCATATTTATTTTGTACCCCGAGATGGCAAGTATGATTTGATTTTCACAATATTATGGGTGGGAATGTATACACACAACAAGACTAAAAACACATACACTGACATTAATAGAATGCTGTATGGGTGATGAAAATACAGGAATTTTTGTTTTTCTTTATTTGTGTTTTCTAAATTTCTAAATGTACATTGTTGTACACTAATACATTTCATTAGCAATTTATCTATTATTTTTATTTTTAAGTTTGGGATGGAGGGATCTGGCTTCTAAATTTAAGCCCCTATCTCCCTCATGATCTTATCTCCCCTCCATTTGCTCCTCCTTGGAGTCTACTAGTTAGGTTAAATTAGGCTCTTGTCCAAGTCCATCCACTTTTTTCCAATGGTTTTGTGCATGCTGGTTCTGCTCTCTGGTATGCAGTTGTCTCAATGGCCTTTATGGCAGAGCTGTTATGAGCATGGGCTTGGAGTCAAGTAGACCTGGGCTAAATCCTGGCACTTCCACTTGTTGGCTGTGTGTCCTTTGGAGACTTATACTCTCTGTGCCTCATACCTTTATTGGCAACTGAACTGATAGTAGAACCTATCTCAAAGACTTTTAACAATAATTGAATTAGATAATATTTTGAATATTTTTTCCGAAAATCTTCCCAGATCCCTAACTTTGCAGTGTTTCTTCTATTTATTGAGGTTGCATGGCATTTTTTTACATTTATACTTTGGTATGGTATTTATTACTAAACTAATATTGTAGCTATTTATACATGGTTCCTCTTACAACAGTTTAAGACTTATTAAGGGTTAGATCCATGCCATACATAGCACCTGGTACAATACTTGCACAAAATTAAATATTCAGTAAATCTCGCTGAATACATTAATAGATAGACAACACTAGAATTTCTATTCAACCACCTAACTGAGGTCACAGGAAAATAACGTCTGCCCTATCCTAAAAAGTTGAAACTCCTTTTATCCAATGGGCTCAGGCAACAGAGAACCTCAAAAAAGAGAAACAAGGGCTGACAAAGTTTGAGAGATATAAGATGATTCAGTTTAACTGAGACCCATGAAAACTAAATAATTTGTAGCTGACCTGAATTAAAGAAAAGTCACCCGCTGGAGATGATTCAGTTTAACTGAGACCCATGAAAACTAAATAATTTGTAGCTGACCTGAATTAAACAAAAGTCATTTCAAAACATAGTTTTATTACATATTACAATGTGTTTACTATAATTGTATAAATGTATAATCTTGCATATATTTTATTTAAATGAAATATTAGTATGAAATCTCTCTCATAATATATTTTCTTCTTCCCTATATATTATATATAATATATTTATATATTATAATATATTATAAATACCTTTCCATATCAGTTCATTTGAATAATGGGACAATGACAGCAACAATTAAAATATACAGATAGCTTATCATGTGTTAGGCACTTTGCTTAGTGTCTCAAATAAACTGACATTTAATTGTCATACAAGCTATAAAATAAATAACCTATGCACATTTTACATAGGAAGAAACTGAGACTCAAAGAGATACAGTAGTTCAACCCAGAGTCCCAAACAAGTGAATAGCGGAGCCAAGACTCACATTTAGAACATGTATTTATTTTTAGCAGTTGCATAGTAGTCAATTAGATAAATGTACCAATATTTATTTGATTATTCTCTATTTTCAGGTATTAAGGTTGTTTATAGATTGTCTTACTATCATAAATAATGTTGCATTTTACTTGCTTTTGGAAATATTTCTGCAGCACAAATATCTAAAGATGATATTGCCGGCATATATTTTTTCACATTTTACAATCTATCAATTTAGATTTTAAAATGTGATATTTCAACACTATTGACAATAGCAAAGAAATAGAACTAACCTGTGTCCATCAGTGAATGTATGGATAAAGAAAATTTCACACACACACACAATGAAATACTATTTAACCATAAAAATAATACATCATTTATTTTACAGTAACATGAATGGAACCAAAGGTCGTTATCATAAGAGAGACAACTCAGAAACATAAAGTCAAATACTGTATTTTCTCATTTATGAGTAGAAACTAGGTGATGTGTACACAAGGACATAGAATATGAAATAATAGACACTGGTGACTTAAGAAGGGTGAGAGAAGGAGGGGTTAGGGGAAAGAATACTTAATGGACACATGTACATTATTCAGGTGATGGTTACATTGAAAACCCAAACTTCACCGCTAATCAATATATTCATGTAACAAAACTGCACCTATATGCTCTTAAAATTATACAAAAAATAAAATTTAAAAAGATGTTATCAACTTTACGCCAAGACCTTTCTCGTTAACTTCATCAATTCTGGATACCACCCAGTGTTCTCTCAGAGAGGACCTATTATCTTTCTTCTATATAAGTTCACAAGTAAGGTCATTTCTTCTTATCAAGCTCACCACAAGATTCACTCATTCTTTTAACAAGTGTCTGTGAGAGAAAAGAAGAAAAAAATAATAATACCATATTTTCTTTTCAGTGTTCAGAGACTTTTTCCATTCTTGATCTGATTTCCATTTTTTAAAAATAAAGCTGCTGCTAAGAATATCTGATAATGTCCATTCATAAATTTAAAAACAGATTCTCAAATAAAATATTTTATATTATAGCTCTTAGATGGTGGTGTGATAGGTTAATAGGGAAAAAAGTAGCAGCTTATGCTATAGATAATGGGGAGACATTAACCTATTTAATGGAAAAAAGCTTTCAAAATGTTATAGATCTGCAGTTAACAATATGGAGACTCCTAATTCACCAAACGGTGGATAAATGTATGAATATTTCAACTTATATGTATATAAGTTCAAGGTCCTATTTTCAGGAGCACAAGAATGCTTTATTTGATATTGTATTTCTGAGTTCATAGCAATAATAAATTAATCACTACCTCATTATAGAAAACAATGGGTACATTTAATATGTCAAGAAATATTTTGCATCAGGTAACCATAACTCTCATACCCTAAATGAACGTGAAAAAAAAATATTAGTGGGTAGATTTTGCCATAAATGGCAACCTACACTGTAACCAGATTCACAGCTCACATTGTCTTTTATTTCCAACAATCTTCACAAGCACTGACCATCTTTCTGGCACAGATGTCTCTTATATAACTTAATCTCCACACAAGCAAATCACACAGCTCAGAACATCAACACTAAAATGATTTCTTCTGCCTGAGCAGTAGCCTCATCACAAATAGTCAGAGGTGTCAATATTGCTTATGCTATGAATGCTTTTGATATATTTTCCTGAAAACAAGTGTATGCCATAGATATGAGACACTCTGAGGCATAATGGTACTGAGAACTCTGTTGTCTAAGGAAATCTACACTGGCATTGCTTTCTCAGTCTACATCTGCGATTTTGTAAACAACAAAGTCCAGCACCTCCACTATTTAGCCCCACAAACAATAGGCCATACTT
This sequence comes from Carlito syrichta, assembly GCF_000164805.1. Lineage (NCBI taxonomy): Eukaryota > Metazoa > Chordata > Mammalia > Primates > Tarsiidae > Carlito > Carlito syrichta. Next base: position 476,175 of record NW_007232168.1, on the reverse strand, counting down.
TCATTGAAATGTCCTCGATAAAAAGGAAGCCATAAAATAGTATTATACAGAGATAAAAATCTGTAATTGTATGCATTAATTAAAAAGTGCTGGCAGTAGAATAAAGCTCAGTAAATCATTGTAAATCATTTAAACAAGTGGTTTAGTAGTCCATGAAGACCTAAAACAGCCTTCTGCAGCAAAGCAATAAAAACAATACTCTCCACTGTTAGCTATTTTCAATGTAATTATCAAGTAGAGATTTTAAACTTTTGCTCATTCTGCAGCCTTCAGTTGATTTCTTGTTATTTATGGCACATCTCTAATGACCATAAAGCATTATTGTACACATTACATCATCTACCATTAGGTGCTTGAAAATGTGGTTTTGCATTTCTATACTTGATCTCTACTAATTAATAGGCAATATTTATTAAGTGACTTCTTTGTGCTAAATGACATATAAGGATTATTTAACGTAAGCCTCACAGTAGGTAGCTGTGATTATCACCTATTTCAAATACCTCTAGAAATTGAGGTTCAGGGGTCAAGAATCTTACACAAAACATCATACCCGTAATAAATGGCAAAGACAGGACAAGAATTCAACTATCTCTGGATCCAAATCCCACACATGATATAAACAGACAATAATGTCTCTCACAAAAACAAATGAACTGGTTATTTAAACCTTATGTATTGACTGCAAAACATTTTGAAGATTCTGCCCAGAAGCTATATAAACAAATTGAATAAATATAGGTAACTATTTCCCGGTATCATTTAGACAAGTGTCTCTCAACCAAAGCCCTATTAACATCTTGGACTACACAGTCCTGTATTGTGGGGGAACTTTTGTACTGCCTATTGTAGGTTGTTCAGTAGCATCCCCAAGCTGTGCCCACTGGATGTCAATAGTACCCCTTCCCAGTTGTGAAAACCAAATGTCTCCCCAGATATTGACAAATGTCTCCTCAGGTCAATGTCACTCCGAGTTTTCAACTGATTTACATGAAAGTCATCATGGCAAGGTCAACATAATCACAAAAGGAGAACACAGAAAACGACTAAGAGCCAGCTATCTGAATACCTCAGTTTCACATAGCCTTTACCTAAAACTACTAAATAATGCTAAGAGTAGGTAGAAATAGGCTTGTTTTATTTCTTCTTTACCTTATTTGTCTTAGTCTGTATTATCTTGCTTCAAATTTTGAAGTTTCTATTTGAGAAGTGCAAATAAACTATTAGAGTCAAGGACGATATCGTCTTATATTAAGTATGTATAGTTCTAAGGAGCTACAAATTATAATAAATAAATGTGAAGAGAGTATCCCATGATATATTCTTCAAATTCAAGGGCTGCTTTTAATATGAAATTCAAAGTTCATTATGATTTTAATAAGATTGTAACAAAATAATTATAACAAAGCCGGGCTCGGTGGCTCAGTCTGTAATCCCACGCCTTTGGGAGGCTGAGCTGAGTGGATTGCCTGAGCCCGCGGGTTCGAGATCCGCCTGGGCAGGTGAGACCTCATCTCTACAATAAATCAAAAATTAGCCAGGCGTGGTAGCGCGTGCCTGTAATTCCAGCTACTCGGAAGGCTGAGGCGGAAGGATCCCAGAGCCCAGCAGGTCGAGGCTCCGAGTGAGACTCCAACTCAAAAAATAAAAATGATAATAATAATAATAACAAGGTTATAACAAGAATGATAACCTTATATAATAATTTACACATTGGTTTTCCAAAATTTGATGATCCTTTTATTTTAAAATAAATAATATAATAGTATACTATTTACTTATGTGTCTTTACAGAATTCAACTACATTACTGTTTATTAAGGAAAATCAATTTTTATAAATATTTTGTATTTTTCTTGTGCAAAATATAATGATTGTAAGAAAGTTATATTGTTACACTGACCACTAATCATTTTGATTATAAACTTTCCATTTTCCTCAGAATGCTTATGCTCAAAATTTTAAAGTCAGTGGCTTATGACCAGAATTATTGTGACAATTATTAGATGATTCTTCTTAGATCTGATGTCTTTACAGTACCAACAGAATCATATCTACCTAAATACACTTTTTTGCGTCTAAGTCTTTCCTTTACATTTATTGTATAGTTTGACTAAAAAACAAAAGATATTTGTATTATTTTGATTTTTATTATCTTCAAGCATTTGTGTGCCTATTCAAAAATATTCTTGAATACATAAGAAAAGGAAAAGTTTGCACACTCCTTTGCAGAGGAAGGAAATGGTGATGACTCAAAATTAGTAGAATTCAAAAAATTAAATATAAATTCAAGTTATGCATTGGTGTCATAAAGACTTGGAGATCAGATGGTTCTGGATTCAAACACTCTCTTTGTTATTTTGTAAGTTGTGAGACTTTGGATGAATGACTTAATCTCGTAGGCTTGCATTTTATTGTTAAATTTACAAAATAAAAATAGAATGTAGTCCATATGGTTCTTGAGAACATTAAATTTAATAACCTAGGAAACCAGTAAAACATTTTATATCCAGAGGCCTGGATGGGATTAATAGTCATAGGTAATATTTATACACTGGATTCACTATGGGTCAGGCACTTAATATTCATGCAATTATTTCATCATACTCACTCAATTATGCTAATACTGTTACAACTTTTTCCTCATTTTGAAAATAAATAAACTAAGGCACAGAAATTCAGGTAACTTGCCAAGGGCCACATAGCCAGTGAACCACAAAGCTAGTACTGAAAATCAGGCAATCTGAAACTAGGGTCTATACTTCCCATCATACTACAATTCACTGGAAACCACAGGAAAATAATCCCATTATGTTTAGTAACACCATGGATTAAAGTATCTCAGTATAATGAAAACAGGGTAAGTTTGAATTCTAAAAATCATATATATAATATATATTATATAATATAGGATATATATATAATGTATAAATAACATATATATTGCTTTTCAAAGTCCTTGTTCTGTGACAGTAAAAAAAAACTCAGTTTTTGCAACAGAAAATTGAAAATAAATAATACCTTATTCATGTATGGATTAAATAAAATAACATATCTAGTACTTTATATCTAAATAAAATAACATATCTAGTGCTTTGCAGGGTACCTGATGTACTTAACAAATGGTGATTATTACAGCAAGGATGAGTCTGCATCAAGACTTTTGCCTGGTGTCCCTTTTGACCAAAGATGCACATAATTCAAAATTAAGACTGATAAAATATAAAGTTTTTCTCCTCTCTGTAAATTAAAAAAAAAATGAGCCAGGCTCGGAGGCTCAGCCAGTAATCCCACGCCTTTGGGAGGCTGAGGTGAGTGGGTTGCCTGAGCCCGTGGGTTCGAGACCCGCCTGGGCAGCGAGACCTCATCTCTACAAAAAAAAAAAAAAATGAAAGCAAGCCTATGTCATAATGTTTTTTTGTTTTGTTTTTTTGTGTTGGAGTCTCACTCTGTCACCCAGACTGAAGGACAGTGGCCGCTCCCAGCCAACGCAGCCTTGACCTGCTGGGCTCCGGTGATCCTTCCTCCTCAGCCTTCCAAGTAGCTGGAACTACAGGTGCGTGCTACTACGCCCAGCTAATTTCTTTTTTTTTGTTGTTGTAGAGATGAGGTCTCACAAGTTGCCCAGGCGGGTCTCGAACCCGTGGGCTCAGAGCAATCCACTCACCTCAGCTTCCCAAAGCGCGGGATTACAGGCTGAGCCACCGAGTCCTGCTCATAAGGATTTTTAGAAACACAGTTATTAAATAACTGAGATAAAGAAATATCAAGAAAGTGGTATTTGATATACAAATAGATAAAAATTCAAAACAAAATTTATATATTCATTTCTTGGATTATACAAACAGATCATGAACTAAAAATCAACTTGAACTAAAGATTTTCCTTTTTATGCTCCTGTAACCTTATGTTCTCCTAAGTTCCACTCACTGACTAAAATGACAACTAAATGATGCCTCAGGACTAAGATTAATATTTCTCTGATTTTGAAAAAGTACACACTATTTTCAAGCTGTAGATGTTTCTGCTTTGTAAAAATCCACTTTACATACATCCAAACTCTAAACAAACAAAATTGGTTTGGGCATATATTACATATATATCAACATATATCAAAAGGTAGTCCTTACTATTTTGTAAAGTTGATGTATACCTTATCTACCAATATAGAGATATAGATAAATATATATTATATGTGTATATCACAGTAACATGTATAAAGAGGAATATTTGAATATGTCTCCTTTATTCCATGAAGATAGAAAACCTGGGATAAAATGAGTATGCAAATACATGCAATAGTTTTTCTAATTAACTTTGTTTCACCTTTTCTACTTGTAGTATCACCTACCTCTTATTGGTATTTAATTTTGTTTTTCTATCGAAAATGACTATTTCTTAAAGAACAATGCATTAAGACTTTTATAAGAATGTCTGGAAGAAAAATTAAAAAGTAGAATTACTAAAACACTTTAGTCACAAGAGTAAGCATGTTTAATGAGATAAATTATTGTATTAGGAAACAAAAAATGTTAATAACCAGAGCAAAAACAGAAAATGGTATTTAAGTACCCAAGTATTCCCAAGGTCTGGGTAGTCTGCGGTGATTGAATGTAGTATCTATGAGTGAATGTTTCATTTTTCCCTAGGGTGTTTGTCACCATGTCTATCATGCATACCACAAAGTGATGGTAGAGGTCTGTGTCTACCTAGGGAAGTAAAGTGAAGACCTGGTCAAGTACTTGGCTTATTGAAATACCATCTTCCTCTTATATATAAACTCAATATGTCCTTCCATAAATGAAAATTGAAGCAATTGTTTTCTTTTCAAGCATATAGCCCACAGCCAAACATTGCCATGTGATAGCACAAAGCTCTTGGTGTTGCAACTAAAATATCTAGGTTGTGTGTATATTTTGCCATGCAGATTGTAAATGTCTCGGCAACGCTTTTTCCTTAAGAGAAGCAGTTATTTAGGAAGTGTTCTATGCACATATTTCGCCCAAGAAACCTTGAAGGATCTGTCCAGAGTGCTGACAAGGTTTCTGTGGAAGAATGCTGGAGATTTGATGGAATGCACACTACTGACTTGAGTTTAGGAAGCAGTATTTTCCAGTCCCAACTAATGATCTTTTTAAATGGAAGTCGACATCCATAAAAGACAGAAATAGCAACAGCTGCTTCTTAAGTGTGCAATTACATGGATGTAACAGAGAAATTAAAGGCAAAACCCCCTTGTGCTTCATGAAGAGAATGGTACAAAGCACATCTAACATACCTGAACATCCAAAACTCACAGCAGAAGGTCGTACAACTAAGGTTTCTACAGAAAATCCCTCCTATGCCCCACTGAAGGAAGGGCCGTGCTTAATCCAAGTCAGTATTACTTTGGTTGCTCCAAATGGCCAGTGGCCAGCATTAAGGATACAGATTAGCTCTAAGTTAGTCCTGAGGGCCTTCGAACAAGAACACCGAGTAGGGATTAATAATAATAATAATAATAATAATAATAATGTGACATGGAGAATCTGCCTTTCCACTGGTCTGGGTCAGTTTTTTATGAAAAGGAAAGTGTTGTAGACTATATCTACCTGGCTACTCGAGCTTATAATTCAGTCAAGGCAGCACCAAGATAGTACCTAAATAAGCACAAGCGCTTGTTATCCTCTCCTTGATTTCCCTTCCACGCCACCTGCTCTGAGGGGAAACTGGGGCAGCCGGAAATACGAGCACAGGTGAAAGCCCTCTCTCGTTGCACCTTCCACTTCCCTCTGAGAGGTCCCAAATGTAGATTAACCTCCAGCCACCCGGCAGCCTTCGCACTCGTGGGCCTGTCCTAGGTTTTCTTCCCCGTCGCTGTAACCTGGGCTTCCTCCACGGCAAGCAGTGCTTGCTGCCGCCTTGGGGTAACTATCAGGCTTTGTGTCCGAAGGACAGAGAAATCCGTGGGAGAGGAAAGCGCGGGAGGACTGAGACTGGTGTTCAGAGAGAGGCGCTCTGGCCTGAGTGGAAGAGACGTGCTTTCAGCACCACCCGCTGTCCCCCTTCCTGCAGCAGGCACGGCGGCCGCTAACCCATCTACACTGGGAAGCAATTTTCTTTCCTCTTTCCCTTGCCACCTATTCTTTGCACAATTCCGAGCCCCCGGACGGTCTGGGGAGTGCGCTCTGCCTTGGAAACCACGAGTTCCTGGCCTTAGGGAGCGCGAAGTCGGGTCTGAAGGCATGCAGGATCCCTTTCTCAACCCTTGCAGCCTTCCCTCCACCAATGGCTCGCGTCTTTCTCCCCAACAGGTTTACCTAAGGTCAGGCCGTCTGGACGCCCCCGCTCCACCCGCGTCCCCCTCCCTCAGATCCAACTGTGAGCCACTCAGCACGCCAACAGCTCCCAAATCCTTCTCTGGCCAGGGGATAGTTTGGTACGCAAACACTTAGAAAGCTTACCCCCCTGTTGGCCGCGCAGCAGGCAGTGAGACGCGGTCTAGCTAGCCCCCCGAAAAGTTGTGCCACAGGGATCGGGATCGGCAGGGCAGAGCTGGCCTCTCCAGTCTTGGGCTTCCCCCACCCAAGATGATCTCAAGCTCATCCCCTGCGCTCAGCGCGCGCAGAACAGCCGAGCTGAGGGCGGCGTGTGCAACAATCTCCCCGCTACCGTGAAAGGGGGAAAGGGGGGAAGGGGAGAGAGCGGAGGAGGGAGGGATGGTAGTTTGTATTTATAGAGAACAGAGTTCTTTGCGCAACTTTTTGGTGCCACCAAGTGGCACAGTGAGTTCCTTTAGGAACACAAATTCCTGGCGAATCTGGATGGGTGGACCAGCTCCACAGCCAGATGCTCATATTCTGAGGGAGCTGGAGGCACTCCCAGGATTTGAGCTCCCGCATGTTCCTTGTCATGTATCAGCACCAGGGATGCAAATCCCTAAATTTTAAGAATGAGCCCGTTTTGAGGAGGAAAACATACCTGTGTCTTCCTCAGACAAACAGAAGAGATGTCAAGGACATGGTAGGTACCAGTTGCCTCCTAGGGATATAGAAATCCTTGTCCCAGGAGCAACGTCCATTCCCTTCTCCCTCCTAACCCCTCTGCCCAGATTACAATACGCTCATATTTCATTCTAAAACCTTATTCCTACCACCGCATTCATAACCTTTAAACTGAATTTGCATACATTTTTCTTGTCATCAAGACGTCTTCCTCAATGCTAAAAATAAAAAATAAAAACACGCACACATATGACTTTAGGTTTTGTGGATTTGAACCTTTCCAGACAGCTCTCAGAACTCCAGTTTCCCTGGGCTGCAGGCTGGGTGTCTGACCATTCTCAGTGATTTCCACGGACCTCTCAGCATGCGTTACCCACAACAGCATGGTCAAGGACTTGCCTTTGAGACTTTGAAGGAGAATGCCCTGAAGCTTTCTTTATCCACATTTTTTGGGTGTTATTCCTCAAAGATCATCCAGATCCTCAAGCCTGCACATTCACAGACACTACTGCATGGGATCTTAATGTCTCCAAATGCAGAACAGCCTCTATATTTTGCAAAAGGAGAAATTGAGTACACAAAGGTTAAAGATTTGTTCAAGGTCACATAATTATCTAGAGACCAGCCCTGGGACAACCCAAGGTGGAACTGAACACAGTGATGCCAGAACCTTACTGCCAGGTTCCTGTTCTTCCACCACCTCACTCAGTGTGTTCAGTCTATTCAGGTCCCTTCTTATCCCTCTGTCTCTCCTTATGTCTCTCTGCCATCACCCTTTGCCAAAGTTCCTCAAAGCAAACAAGAGTAAAGCTGTCTTCCTAGCTCTCCTGGGGGTATATGAACTTGAGTTTTTAGGTCCAGAGTTGCAGGTGTACCATCTTAAAATGGCCCACAGTTCTAGAAATCCTGTGCCTGCTAGTACTGTAGTCATGGAAGTGTCATTTTTGAAATGGAACACTGGTATTCACACCCAGCCAGGTTCCTTCTTCTCTGCCTCTTTTGGGGTGAAGCACCAGCATGTGCTCCTCTTGGTCCCCCAAACAATAATAGCCTTAAAGATAGCGAAGCCCCCTCCCTTGCTAGATGCACACCCTCCATGCACATGTATCGGTATGAGAGAGAGAAAGAGTGAGAGATCCAAACGCCTCCTTTGGCTCAGATCTTTATTTTTTTTTTTTTCTTTCCTCTGATTTTTTTAGTTCGTTTTCTATGGAAACGAGCCCACTTAAATCCCTCACTTATGCAAATAAAAGCAAAATGATCTTCATAAACCTCCCATTGAAGCAATGCTGCGGTAGCCTAGGCTCCTGACTCAAATGTATTTCTCCGATTCTCACAGCACACGTCCTTGCAGGGTGACTTTTCTAAACTTGCAGGACCTCGTCGCGTCCCTGGCTTCACCAGTCCTCCACCTGGCCACCACCTGCCCTCCTGGGTCTCCTTAGCCCCAGCTCCCGCCCCTTGCCCGGTCGCTCCCCGTCCCCGCGCTGGGGGAGGGGCTCCGGCGGTATCCTGCATCCGCGGAAACTCCCCGGCGGAGAGAAGAGAAACGCGCTGTGCTTACCAGGTGCGCGCCCAAGAGCCTCGCGCCCCCGGCCAGCCGCTCCTCGCGGGCTTCCTGCGCTCTGCTAGCGGCCTTGGCTGCAGCTGGAGCGCTAGTGGCGGCGATGGCGGCAGCGGTGACGGCAGGCAGATCGGCTGCGGGGCCCGCGGCGGTGGCGCTCGCTCTCTCGCGCCAGCGCCAGGAGCACGTGCCGCGCTCGGGCAGACGCAGCTGGAAGCGCAGCGCAGGGCTGGCTCCTACTCTGCGGCGCGCGGCGGGGGCGGCAGAGCCCCCAGGGCCTAGACGCGGGGGGCGAGGAAGGGTCTGGAAGCCTCGTCGTTTCGGGGTTCAGGCGAGGGTAGCCTTGGGCTCCCTCTGCTGCTCCCCAGATTTCCTCCGGGAGCCGCGGAAGGAGGAGAGCTGCGCGGGGAGGCGTGGGTGGTGTGTCACTCTGAGAGAAGCTGGGGAGCAGGTAGATAATAGGCTTCTTTCTGACGGTGGCACATAAACAGGGATTGGGGGAAGGGGCGTCACTGCTGGAGGGTAGAGCGAACTAGGAAGCCAGGGAACCCCGAGATGATTCAGAGGTGTGAGTCCTGGGGAAAAGAACGGTCTCTTTAATGAAATTACTTATTAATAATGCCATTTTGCATTTGTCTGCACTTCTTACAAACGAGTCTTCCTACAGCCATTAACAATTTCTTCCTCCATAGTTAAATGTCTTTTACTTTCTCAAATAACTTTGCCTTCCTTCTCCAGCCACCCCCATAACTGTCCAGGATTGCCAAATTTGCTGAGGTTATCTTTAAATTTCAAAAGCAGACTTCATTTCTGTCTCTGAACTAAATTGCTTGCATGACTTAATTTAAAGAAAAGAAACACAATGCAGTATTATTATTATTATTATTATTCCCATTGTGTTTCCCTAGCTGAATTTTGGGAGCCAGATGATTGCAGCATCTACGTGAAAGATTAGAAGATGAGGACACTAGAGTTAAGGAGATTGGTCCTGATGCTTGCATTATGAATGCTTGTTATTAGATTTCCCACCAGACCCATAACAATGAAACATGTTATATTTTGATAGCTTCAGAACGCAACAATAAAAGGAAAAAAAATATATGTATCCACAACATCTTGTTGAGCTTTACAGTGGTATCTTTCTTCTTACGCTTTTATTTCTACAGATGATGGCCTTGTTCATTTTTGAAGTTCTTTGATTGTGGTGCTCAAAACAATTTTTAAGACTTCGCAAAGAAGCTAAAGAAGCTGTGGTGGATGTTCTTGAATAAGAAATATGACCAAGATGGCAAAAATAGTGAGAGTTCTGAGGAAGATAAAGGGTAATGTAGGACTGGGTGATTGGTGATGTGATTAAGTATAATAAGTAAGGTGATTTGTTAACCTAATTGTCAGGAGCATTGATAATGAGGACAGGATTAGTTGGTCCCTTTGTGAGATGCTGAGCTTCAAGTGGGCCTGGGGCAATCCCACTTTCCTGTCCTTTGACAGTTAGAGCAGGATCAAAACACAGACGTGAAGGGGCAGAACCTAGGTAGGAAGGAGTGCTCATGTTGGCCATTCAGTCACTTGCACTCTTTAATTTTCTACACATGTTTTCTTCTCTACTGTCTCCCAGGGTTGTGGAGAGGATGGGATGACATAAGACATGTCAAAGCATGTCAGAAATTATAAAACACTTCATGAATGTAATATCTGGTTTGCCAGGACATATTTACTTCCTGTGCTCTGCAAGCTAAAATGCAAAGGGCATTACCCATGCTAAACAGTGGTAATATTTCCAGATGAGAAGGAAAACATTATATAATCTTAAATTGCTTAGTGACATTGACATTTTAAGATATAGCTTTGTCTCATAATTATAGTGCTGAATTAGGCAAAATTAAAATTAAAAATATAGAACCAGTGGTTTGGCTGGGCTCGGTGACTCAGCCTGTAATCCCAGTGCTTTGGGAGGCCGGGGTGAGTGGATTGCCTGAGCCTGCAGGTTCGAGATTCACCTGGACATCTTGGTGAGGCCTCACCTCTACAATAATCAAAAGTTAGCCAGGCATGATAGCAAGCAACTGTAGTTTCAGCTACTTGGAAGGCTGAGGCGGAAGGATCGCCAGAGCCCAGCAGGTCGAGGCTGAGGTGGCTGGGAGCGTGCCACTGTACTCCAGTCTGGGTGACAGAGTGAGATTTCAAAAAAAAAGCAAAAGCAACAAAAAAAAGAAACAATGTTTTAGTCCTAAAAGTAAGTTCTGATTATAAATTGCTCAAGGGTATAATTTTTGCCTTAGGATGAGTTATTAATTAACAAATATTGTATGTCTAATGTAAAACAGTAAAAAAAGAAAACTCATTCATACATAGAACTGAACATGCTTAAAAATGGAAATCATCATTGATTCCTCTCTTGATATATGTATATATGTATATGACAACTTGGCATGAAATTTTCTTAGCTCTATCTTTAATATACATTCTAGAATCTTACTACATCTAATCATCTTCATAGATACCATGCTTAATCAAACCACCATCATCTTTTACCTGGCTTATAGCAATAGCTTCTGAACTAGTACAGGTTGTATTCAGCAAGCATTCAGAGGAAAGTTTTAAAGAAGTTATCTTAAACCAAATTTTTCCAGGAACTTCTCATTTCACACATAGTAAAAGCTCAAGTCTTTGCCTTTGTTCTAAGTAATCTGTCTCTACCCCATTTCCTTCCTGAGTTCAGTTCCTCTGCTCATTCTACTTCAGCCACCAGGACTTTGTACTTTTCAAAAGTGCCTGACATGCTTCCATCTAATGACCTTTACTTTAGCTGTTTCTTTTGCGTAAAATACTCTGTTCCCAAGTAATTGCTGGGTAACTCTCTCCTCTCCTTCAAATCTTTGCTGAAAAATTTTACTTCCTTGGATGAGGACTTACCACCCAATCCTGTTTAATCCTATAAACTGTTCTACCTAACAATTCCAGTGCTACTGCTTCTCTTTTTTTTAAATATTTTTCCTTCAGAAAAATTGATTCTTGGTACAAGCAACATACTGTAAAATTTACTTATTCATTGCTTATTGTCTGTCTCTTCTTCTCCCTCCTCCTAAAATGTAATCTCCTCAAGTAAAAAATCTTTGTTTGTTTCTCTGATACAGTCCAAACACTCAGAGAAAAATTGTAGCACATAGAAGCCACTCATACTTATTTTGATAGTTTAAATGAATAGTTATGAAAATAGAGGTACACATGCTATCTGTTGTCCTTCCTTGTCCACGTTGTCAACACTGTTCATGAATCATGTGAATGTTTGCAAGAAGTCTGCAAGACTACTAAGTGACACAGCTTGGGCACACTTACCCAACTCTTGAATTGTGTTTTCACATTTGTGATTGGCTAGTTCATGTTCTAGACTTGAGGGCTGTAGGAATTCTAAATATTTTGCAACTACATGGCTGGACCCATTAAATAACAGATTATAAATGACTTTTAAAAATGATTTCTAATTTGTACCCCACAACTCTGAAATTAAAAATTAATTCAATAAAAGACTCCTGAGGAAATTTTTTGATTGATTTAATTAATATACTTCGAACAATCATTATCATTATTTTTTTTTGCCAATAATTGTGTGAGGCACTATAAAAGAATGATGAACAAAATGAATATATGCTTAGCTTTAGAGAATTTATAGTTTTTAGTTATGTGTTGATGAGTGCATATATATTTAAATGTATGCATTCTTTATCCATTCATGCCACTTACTAAATTCTGTTTATTAAACTATCATGTGCCAGGAACAGTTAGGTGCTGGGAATTCAATGGTGAATGAAATAAAATTAGTCCCTGTTTTGTGAAGCTTAAGGTCTGAGAAGGGGCACATAAATTAACTACTATGTCACAATTTGTGGGAAGTACACCCCATTAGAGGGTACAGTTAAAAAAATAGCATAATATGAGAAGGGTCTTGGTATCTTCTTTTAATTGGACAGTAAAAACAATCTATTTTTGCTTAGAATTGCTTTGGGTATTCAAGCTGTTTTTTGCTTCCATATGAATTAATTTTTTTTCTAATTCTGTGGAAAATACTGGTAGTTTGATAGGAATTACATAGAATCTGTAGATTGCTTTGGACAGTATGGACATTTTAACAATATTGACATTTCCAATCCATGAGAATGAAATGTGTTTATATTTGTCCATGTCAATATTTGATTGGTGTCAGCAGTATTTTGCAGTTCTCATTGTAGAGTAGCGATCTTTCACTTCCTTGATTAGATATATTCCAAGGTACTTTTTTTTGTTGTTTGTGGCTATTGGAAGTGGGAGTGTGTTCTCGATTTAGTTCTCAACTTGAAGATTGTTGGTGTATAGAAATGCTACTGATTTTTGAACACTGATTTTATATCCTGAGACCACTGAAGTCATTTATTAGGTCTAGGGGTCTTTTGGTAAAATATTTGGGGTTTTCTAACGTTGAATTATGTTGTTTGAGAAAACAGGTAATTTGGGTTCCTAGTTGGATATTTTTTTTATTTCTTTCACTTGCCTGATTGCTCTGGCTAGGACTCCTAGTACTATGTTAAATAGAAATGGTGAGAATGAATATCTTTGTTTTGTTTCAGTTCTTAGAATACTTTCAACTTTTATCCATTCAGTATGATATGGGCTGTGTGTTTGTCATAGATGACTCTTATTATGTTGAGGTGTGTTTCTTGATGCCTAGGTGGTTGAAGGTTTTTAATCATGGAAAGATGTAGGATTTTTATTAAATGCTTTTTTCCTGTATTTGTTGAGATTAATTATGCTGTTCTTGTTTTTAATTCTGTTTATGTGATGGATTATGTTTATTGACTTTCATCTATTCAACCAACCTTGCACCCCAGAAATAAAGTTTGCCTGATCATGGTGAATGTTCTTTTGATGTGCCGTTGGATGTGGTTCGCTAGTTATTTTATTAAAGATTTTGTGTCTGTGTTTTCAAGGGTATTATCCTGTAGTTTTATATTTTTGTTGTGTCTTTGCCACATTTTGGTATCAGGATGATACTGTCTTCATAGGATGAGTTAGGGAGGAGTCCCTCCTCCTTGATTTTTTTGAATAGTTTCAGGAGAATTGGTACCAGCTCTTCATTGTACGTCTGTTCTATTTTTTCTATATGCATATTCTATTTTCATCTTACTCTGATCAGAGAAGATGCTTAGTATTATTTCAGTTTTTTGTAATATATTAAGATTTTCTTTATGACTGAGCATGTGCTCAATCTTAGAATAATGTTCTGTCTGCAGAGGAGAAAAAAATGTATGTTTTTTGGATGTTGTGTGGATGTATATTCTGGGGATGTTAGGTGGAGATATGTGTTAGGTCCAGATGGTCAAATGTCAAATTTAAATCCAAAATTTCTTTGTTAGTTTTCTTCTTTGATTATCTAATGCTGTTAATGGAATATTGAAGTCCCCCGTTATTATTGTGTGACTATCTAAGTCTTCTCTTGGGTAATAGCAATTGTTTTATAAAACTGTATACTCCAATGTTGGGTACATATATATTTAGAATATTTAATACTTCTTGTTGGAATGAGCCTTTTATCATTATGTAATGCCCATTTTGTCCTTTTCTATTGTTATTGGTTTAAAATCTATTCATCTGGAGGTATCACATTACCAACTACAAACTTTACTGCAAGGCTACTATAAGTTAGACAGTGCAGTACTGATATAAAAGACATAGCTTAATGGAACAGAATAGAGAACCCACACATAAAGCTGCTCACCTGCAACAAACTAATCTTTGAAAATGTTGACAAAATTAACATTGGGAAAAGACTATCCTATTCAATAAGTAGTGCTAGGGAAACTAGCTAACCATCTGATAAAGAATAAAGCTGGACCCCTTCTTCTCAACACAAGCAAAAAATAACTAAAGATTAATTAAAGAAATGTAAGATCTCAAACTATAAAAATCTTAGAAGAAGACCTAAGAGACACTCTTCTGGACATTGGCCTAAGCAACAAATTTATGACCAAGTGCTCAAAAGAAAACACAGCAAAAACAAAAACAAACAAATATTAAACTAAAGATAAAGAGCTTCTGCACAGGAAGAAAAAACAATCAATAGAGTAAATAGACTACATACAAAAGAGAAAATATTTACAAACTATACATCTGTTAAATGGCCAATAACCATAATCTATAGGGAATTTAAATGAATCAACAAGAAAAAAATAATAAGCCTATTGAAAAGTATGTAAAAAACATGAACAGACACTTCTCAAAAGAAGACATATAAGTGGCCAACAAACATGAAAAAAATACTCAAAATTTCTAATCATCAGAGAAATGCAAATAAGAAACAATGAGATACATCTCATACCAGTCAAAATTGCAATTATCAATAAGTCAAAAATAACAGATGTTTGTAAGGTTTCAGAGGAAAAGGAACATTTGTATGCTGTTATGGGAGTTCATAAACTAGTTCAGCACATGTGGAATGCAATTTGGAGATTTCTCAAAGAACCAAAAATAAATTTACCATTTGACCCAGCAATTCCATTATCGAGTATACACCCAAAAGAGCACACATCTTTCTACTAAAAAAGCATCTGTACTCTTATGTTTATTACAGCACTATTCACATAGCAAAAAATGGAACCAACCTAGGTGCCCAACAATGGTAGATTGGATAAAGAAAATGTGGCACATATACACAATGGAATACTATAAATCCACTTTTAAAAACAGTGTTCTGTACAGCAACATGGATGCAGTTGGAGGCCATTATTCCAGGCAAAGACAGAAAATCAAATAATGTAAGTTTTCATTTATAAGTGGGAGCTAAACACTGGGTAAACACAGACATAAGACTGGAACTACAGATGTTGGGAACTCTTAAATGGGGGAAGAAGTAGGTGTTTCAAGGGTTGAAAATCTAACTGTTGGGTGCCCTGTGCACTATTTGGTTGATGGGTTCAAGAGAAGTCCAAACCTCACCATCTTGCAATATACCAGTGTTACGAATCTGCATATGTATCCCCATATATGAAATTTATAAATTATCTTTCTAAGACAGAAATGTTAAATCAAGACCTGAAAAAATGAACTCTGCAAAAATGTGTGTGTGTGTGTTGTGTGGTCATGCTTATGTGGCTTAAGGGATGTGGAAGCACGAAGCATGGTTGATCAAAGAAAGGAAAGAAAATAAAGGGGATTTGTAGGCATAGGGAACAATAGAACATTTGAGGCAGGACAATGTTTGCCATGTTTTAGAAACTGAGAAGATATTGAGGTATAAGTAGAATTTAGCAGACCCACTTCAGCTCAACTTGCTCAACTGCAAAGTAGAGGTTATGTTATTTGATTTTATTTATTAAATTAATCTACCTACTTTCTAAATATGAAAAAAGGCAATTACATATGTCATTAAAAATGTAAAATAAAAACCATGCAGAAAAGATGGCAAATACCCAAGTGATACTAAGACAGTATCTGTGCTTTATCAGAAAACAGTTATATCATAATCTAATATAAGAACATGTGCCTAGAAAAAGAATTTTGTTTTTCCTAATGTTACTAAATACTAATACAATTACATAGACCCTTATAAATTATCCCCCAAATTCAATTTCTTCAGCAAAAATAAAAACTTCATTATATTATGTGGTTTTATATGGAATTTCAATATAAGATCCAGACATAACATGTAATTTTAACTCAAAGAAGTTACTGATGAATTTTGGTTCATGCGATTTTCTATTCATCAGGCAGGAAAGATCTAAAATATGGCCCTGTAATTTTGATTTTGTCATGATACAAGGTAAAATGCAATAAAATAGGTTTAGGCCTCAGTGCTTGGGACCTACAACTTCTATAGTCACTGTTTTCCAAGATAACACCCTGTCCAAGCAGTCTCTCGGCACACATATGACAAACACAGATATATCTTTACTCTGTTATCTTTAGCCCCGCTGAATTCTCTCATCACAAGAAGCAAAGCACTTCTCTGAAAGTCCAGGTTAAGATCCCAGTTCAGTTCAACTCTGAGCCTCAGCCAATAGTGTAACACAGTGCCTATTGGATTTCAATCTAACAGATTGGCATTTGAAAACTGAATTTTGTTCCTACTTGACTAGGGGATTTTGACAAACTACTGAATCCTGGAACTTCATTTACTTATCTGGAAGTGGGAAAATAAAAAAAAGAAAATTAAAAAAAAACCTAATTATTTTGGAGATGTATAAAGTTACTTTGCAAACTAAGAGATTACGAAGGTCCCAGCCAATCATGGTTCTTTTTTTCCTCACATTTCCTTACCAGTAGCTTTCTTGTTCTAGTACAACACTACGTGTGGGCAAGAATTTGAATAATAGTGTTGAATTATTAGGGTTATATATAAAATAAAATTCTTTTCTGAATTTTTATTTTTGTGTTGACAAGAAATTTCTTGATTTCATTCTCTAAAACATGAATGATAGCACCTATGTAGTGAGGTTGCTGTTAAGATAACAGTAGTGAATGTGAAGAATTGTACATTCCTTGAAATGTGGCAGGTACATGGTATTTGGTGGTGATGATGATGAGAATGGAGATTAGTTTATTTTAATTTACAGTTATTTACATTACTGCACTTTAGAATGACCAAGGTTCTAGATATATCGCTTGAGACATGAAGTCCACATTTTTAGACACTTGGAAATTTGAAAACCAGCCTCCAGTCTAGTAAATGTATTTAAATTACAGGGCTAGGTCTTGTGGAAATTTTTAGTCAATAGTTTTGGCAAAGACAGTAAATTTTCTCACCTACTATAAAAATTAGATTAAATAGAATGGCAGCAACTTTCTGTTTTGCATTTAAATGACCAAATAAGGTTATATAGAGGATTTTATTCTTCCAAATAAAGCCTCAAAATCATTACTTAATAGAATTCCTAGGAACTTTGCATTATATATAAGAGACAATTATTTTCTCAATGGTTTAGATACAGCTGTTGCAACTATTCATAACACATTTAGTCCTGAGAAGTCTCAGCCACCTGAAATTTACATTATACCTAGCATTCTATAACTCTAGAGATTTAGGACATTTTTGTTGTTTTTCAATGTCATAGTTTCTTAGAAGGAATTTACTGAGCTAAAACCAGTAATTATTTAAAATTATGTAGTAAGCAGTGAAAGCACTTGATTGAAGTGGCATCTTTTTATGTTCCTAAATATTTGTTTTTATATCTCTTCAAGACTTATGGCTGTTGAGCTGTGCTAGGAACATGCATATATCAAAAACCATTTCTTAGCTTCTTTATCTATAAAAAGGGAGTAATACTAGTTCCATAAGTTAGATATGAAGACTAAATGAGTTATACTTTCAAATCAGAGCTTGCTAAATGATAAGCTCTTAACATATTCTACGAGTAAAAGCACAATCTCTGAAGCCTGTCTGCATGCATTTGACACTTGGGTATCTTGCTATTACTAGGTGTATATTGACTGGTTATTTAACCGTTCCATACTTTGGATTTTTTAACAATAAAGTAGATAGGGAGAGAAGCAGAGAGGGAGAGAGAGAAAGAGAGAAGTGAGAGAGTGAAAGTATTCACAAGGTCATTATTAGTTATAAAGATGTTAACTTCTATTAAATCATTTGAACTGTGCCTTGTCCATAGTAATCATGTGATGCTACTTATTGTTAGCATTTAATAATTTAGTAAGCATTTTAGATCCAGTCACCATTCAATTTAAATGCCCCCATAATAAATTAAACCTGACAATTTAATGAACTATAAAACATTAGGTTTTCTAAGCCTTATATAAGAATGGATGTCTTTAGGATACTCAGGTAGAGTAACAGATCTCACTACTCTCCAGTCCCTTTTTCTTTTTACCTGCTGTTGGATTCTCATTTCCAAAATGCCCATAGGATAAATTTCAAACTCTAAAGCGTGACAACTGGGTTTCCCGATTTTCTGGTCCCAACTTCCTATTCCAATCTCTTTATAATTAGCTTACCTTTCTTTAACACAGTATTTGTATCATGACTCTGTTTTATCTTTTGAAAGACATTTAATATTAATTGCCTTTTTTGGTAATGAATATTATTTACCATTCAAATTAGCTCCGTGAAACATTGTCCAACTCTCGTGAAGAACTAATCACCGTTTCTTTGAGCTATCATAGAACTTTGCTAAAAAGCCCTAGCATAAGATGTATCACACTAAATCATAATAGCTCTTTTAGGTTCCTGCCTTCCTTGGTACAATGTAAACTCTTCTTAGACAGGCATTATCTATTATACATTCCTGTACCTTGTATTGTTCCTATCTTGCAGTGGTTAACACACACATAATGAATGAATTAATTAATACATTTTAGCAATCAATGAAGATTCTCACAAACTAGATTATAAAATAGTTTGCAATAGTTCAGACATATAGACTTTCTGATTCAAGGGTTATGAGGTCTGGTTACACATGAGAAACATCTGACAGAGCTTTAAACTACTAACTTATTTAGTATCAGCTGGAGACTCAGGGAATTTTTGTTGTTGTTTTTTAGTGTCACAGATAATTCTAATGTGCTGCCAAGACTCAAAACAACTCTTTGATCTTTATTATATCCTTCGTATTTATTTTAAATTATCTTGGCATATATTATATTATAAATATGATCATAGGTACCATTTTATCAAAGTACAATTTGACAGGAGGAGTGAGTAGATAGGTTTCTATATGGTTAATATCCTGTTAGCTCCTTCTGAGAATGAGAATCTTTTACAATGGACTTATTTATTTACATTTCACATTTTTTAACATTTTAAGAAATACTTTATGTCAGAAAAAGACATCATCTTCTCAAATATTCCTAATATCAATCATGGGAAGAAAATGACAAGACCTAGAGAGTTGAAGTTGTGTGCAGTTGTGATATAATTTTAAAATGGCAACTTCAATATGTAAAATCAATCCAAAACCAAAAATTATATGATTTCCGGTTATCTTAACTGCATCTTAACCCCTTAAACAGTCCTACCCTCATAAACTCATAAACTGTGTAAATTTTCAAATTGACATACATGGTTCACATATTCTAGAATAAAATATTTATTATAAAAACTCAATTAAGTAGATGCCACCTCATTTCTGGAATGTAAAATAAAGAAAAGTCATATTAGCAATCATTATATAAAAAAAGGAATTATGGTATCAAAATATCAAAAGATCATTAATTCAACATTTTATGGAAAAACAAACATGATGAAAAATATTTGCTTTTATTATCCGTATGACTTCAAAATTAAGTGCTTTTTAAAATTTTATGTTTAGCTCCTTAAAATAATATGCATTTGTACTTCTTTACATCCATATACTTTTTAAGCAAATAACTATTGAATAGTTGTTAGATGCCAAATTGTGTGGCAAACCCAGAGGTTATAATACCTCAAAGTACAATAACCTCAAATTTCTGAAAGTCTAGTAGCATTTATGTTTTACAAAAAATCTTGTATTCTATTTGCTTTATCTGAAATTGTTTTCTAAATGATTTTCTACATTTGTAAACACACTGGCTAATAATTATTTTCAACTACAAATTTTTCTATTTTATTTACATGTAATCATATAAAGAGATCCTCAAACAAGGGTCAAAATTTCAAAAATTCGTATTTATGAGTTCACTCTGAACTAACTAGACATCAGTTAGAATATTTAAATCATCAATTTTCCAATTATTGCTCCTATTTTAGATGTAATATGTTGTATTATATTCTCCATTTCTTAGTAATATTTTGAGTGTATCAACGCCAAGGGAATTTTCTCTTACCTCTTCACTTTAAAAAAAAAAACTTATTTATTTATTATAAAGGTGTGGAGTACAATTCAGGGTCAGGCTTACAAACATTGATGATGAGGTAAACCCCTCCCTCCCCTAGCAGTTTTCCTCAACTGCCAGTCCCACCCCCACCCCCGACAGTTTTCCACTACTGCCAATCGCTTTCTTATAACATTATAATTGTTCAAGGTCACCTTATGAGTGAGGACATATGGAACTCAGTTCTTTGTTTCTGTGATAAATCGCTGAGTATGATAAACTCCAAATACAAGGAACGCTTCTACACTTCTGGTAGGAATGCAGACTAGTACAACCTCTTCGGAAGACAGTGTGGCGATTTCTGAAAGAACTAGAAATTGACCTTCCATATGACCCAGCAATTTCCCTATTGGGAATATATCTGGAGGAACTCAAATTATTCTATGAAAAAGATACCTGCACATGTAGGTTTGTTGCAGCTCTATTCACAATAGCAAAAACATGGAACCAACCATGTTGCCCATCAAAGCTGGACTGGATTTTAAAAATGTGGTACATATACACAATGGAATATTATGCAGCCATCTCTTCACTCTCAATATGTCATGCCATAGACCCTCACTGAATTTTTTTTTTTTTTTGAGTTGGAGTCTCACTCGGTCGCCCAGACTGGAGTGCAGTGGCCGCTCCCGGCCACCGCAGCCTCGACCTGCTGGGCTCTGGCGATCCTTCCGCCTCAGCCTTCCGAGTAGCCAGAATTACAGGCATGCGCTACCATGCCCGGCTGATATTTTGATTTATTGTAGAGATGAGTTCTTGCTGCCCAGGCGGGTCTCGAACCCCCGGGCTCAGGCAATCCACTCACCTCAGCCTCCCAAAGGCGCGGGATTACAGGCTGAGCCACCGAGCCCAGCATTGAAATTTTTTTTTAATGGCAGAAAAAGAAGAAGGAAGGGGGAGGGAAAAATAGAAAGAGAGACAGAGAGAGAGAGAGAGGAAGGAAGGAAGGAAGGAAGGAAGGAAGGAAGGAAGGAAGGAAGGAAGGAAAGGAGGAAGGAAGAAAGAAGTAAAAGGAAGAAATGAAAGAAGGAAGAAAAAGAGAGAGAGAATGAAGAGTAAAAAGAACAAAGGGGGACAGGAAAAAAGAAGAAAGAAAAAAGAAAATACCATAGAGAAGAATTTTACAAAAATTGTCAAATCTCAGAATTGTACAATCTCAAATAAATCTTATAATTTATGAAGAAGTTATCCTCAAATAAGGGTTAAAATCTATGTCAACATTCCAAATTTAAGACTCAGAGTCTCAGCTCAAGACCTCTCTTCTGAACTCTTGGCGTGTCATGGGATTCATGTCTGGTTTCCATAGTTACTGTTTTCATGACCCTTAAATAATAAAAAAAAAATGATTTTCTCTCATAACCAATTTTCATAAGCTTGGTATTAGAATCTTTCCTCCATCCCTGCACCATCTCAAAGAAGAGTGTCTTTAACTTAAATGCCTTCAAGTTAAGTAACTATAAATTATTATCTTTATAAAAATATAAAAGAAAAAATAAGAGGCATTGAACACTATAAGCTAAATATTTACATATAGATAAATGATAATAGAACAGACTTATGTTTATTACTCTGATGATACCTATTCCTTAATTTTTTTTTTTTTATTATATCATGGGATAGGAAAACCAGTGGTGAGCCAGTGAGAAAACAAAATGTATTGGGAACATAAGCTTTGCTGCCAAAGGAATAAGTTAATAACCTATAACTGCTTCTGATTTTTATATTTACCACAGACTAAGTATGGCTCTCCTGCATCCAATAATCTGCAAAATACAATTAAGAAAGTTCATGAAAATCTGGGCATTTTCAACTAAACACTGGTTTTATCTAAATGTGAGCTCTCAATTTTGTCAGATCCATAATTATTAGTTCAAAATTTTGATCTAATTTTTAAATATATTCATCATGTATTTTACTGGAAATAATCAAGTTTTAGTCAGAAACAGGTAAATAATACACTCACTGAATATATAACAGGAAACCACACATCTTGACAATTTCCCTGCCCTAAAGTATGTATCAGACTTATTTTGATCCAAAGTTCCACAAATTTCTATAATCATATAATCTTACACTTTACAGTTATTTATGGTTTATTGTTTGCCCCTAGTAGAAATGATCAGGCCAGACTTATGCAACTGATATTATGAGACAGCTATGCTGGGGTTCATAATGAAATTCAACCTTAACAAGCAACCTCTGTGAGGATGCTATGTGGCTAGTGTGACATAAAGGTGTAGAGAAACAATGTAATTTAGTGAATGAGATCTGTTAGACACTAGGATAGGTTTATTCCAGAATGAATTAAGATCCTAGAGTTCTTCCCTGCCAAAAGAATAAAATGCTTAAGGCGCACCACCATAAAAATTCAAAAGACAATCTATAGCAATATCATGGAATCAACTTAGGTGCCTATCAACAATGGATTGAATAAAGAAAATGTGATGCACATATACAATATCAAATACTATGCAGTCATAAAAAAGAATAAAATCATGTCTTTATAGCATCATGGATGCAGCTGGAGGCCATTATTCTAAGAGAATTAATGCAGAAACAGGAAACCAAATACCACAATTTCTCACTTATAAATGGAAGCTAAACACTGGATACATACAGAAATAAAGATGAGAACAAAAGACACTGGGGATTCCTACAGGTGGAGGGGAAGGGTTGAAAAACTACCAATTAGTTACCACGTTCCCTATTTGGGTGATGGGTTCAGGACAAGCCCAAAGCTCACCGTCACATAATATACACATATCACTAAATCTGTGCATGTACCCCCAAAGTTAAATATATGTATGTTTTTTAAAGTACAAAAAATCCTGCAGTGTTTTTATTTATCCCTCCGATGACTGCTTCGATATTTATTTTCAAATAATAAGTGTAAAGGAGAAAATCGTTGGGTTTTTTGGGGGGGAGTTGTTTTGTTTTGTTTGAGTTGGAGTCTCACTCCATCGCCCAGGCTGGAGTGCAGTGTTAACCTCACGGCCACCCCAGCGTCTACCCGCTGAGCTCCGGCCATCCTTCTGCCTCAGGCTTCCAAGTAGTTGGAACTACACGCGCGCGCTACCACGCCCGGCTAACTTTTTTTTATTGTAGAGACTGTCTCTCCAAGTTGCCTGGGCTGATCTCAAACCCTCGGGCTCAGGCAATCCACTACACGGCCTCCCAAAGTGCTGGGATTACAGGCTGAGCCACCGAGCCCACCCCGAAAATAGTTTTTTTTTAAGTGTGGACATATTTCATGCCCCTGAAATTCTTGTTACTAGTTTGCCATCTAAGTAGCCCAAGAGTGGGTCTAAGATGACAAAACTAATCCTAGCCAGTCCCTTTCACTGGTGAACTCAGGCTTTAAAAAATATGACACGTCTACTAGTAAGGTGTGATTCTAAGACAGGTAACTCATTCAAAGGCAGTCACATAGAATACACTTTGTGTGGTGACTCTGGATGCTTTCAAACACTATGAATTTATTGCATTTTAAAATTGTATTTACTCATTGTAAATACCTTATAAATGCAAGTGGTATATTATTTAAAAAGGAGAGTAAGTTAATAAGTAAAAGTAAATATCCCTCCTATTTTATGTCCTTTTATATATCTGAATTGTATATGTGTTTTTTATCTTTATACAAATGGAGTATAACATGTTAAACACACTGTTTTGCACCTTGTTTTTTCCTTATCGGCACAACTAGAGTGGTTTCATTTTTTGCATTTCTGCATAGCATTTATTTGTACAGGTGTTGCATAATTTTTAACCAGTTCTAAATAATTAACTTGATTCCAGAACTTTGATATTATCAGTAATATAACAACAAATATTATTAAAGACATCATTTTAAACAACGGTGAATATGTTCACTAATTTCGAAAGCACAAATTTTCTTTCATAATGGTTGTTCTAGTTGATACTTCAGCAGGAATACATTTCATTTTGAATTGCTCTTAATCTTATCCTCTCCTTAATAACTGCATTTACACCTTTCAAGATAAGCTTGCTTCTACACACAAACATTTCACAGTATGTCATCACACATGTGATCTTAGAAAATATGATAAGAGAAAGATTATTCATCAGTATGATTTTAATTTGCATTTTTATGAATAGATCAAAATATTATTTTATATGCTTAAGAACCAGATAGATATTTCTTCTGTGGACTAGTCCTGTCTTTTGCTACTTTTTTCCTACTGAGTTCATTTTTTTTTCATATTGGTTTGTAAGAATTATTTTCATACAAGGAAAGAAACTCGTTGTGACATTAGTTGAAATTGTTTTTCTAGTTTTTCTTTATCTTTTCACTTTGTTTATAATGTCTATTAAATGACTTTTTTTGAAAATTAAGGAATCAGATTTATCAGCCTTTTCTAAATGACATCTGAGTTTTCCGATATTAGAAATAATATTTTAAAGTGTCGATTATTTTTCTTTATTTTCTTCTGGAATTTTTTATGGCTTCTATTATATTTTATTATAATATATTAATATAATATCTCTCTGTATTGCTATTTTATCAAAATGATCAGAATTTATTGTTTTGCTAAAGTGTGAGGTATAGACATACTTTTAGTTATTCCAAAGTTCCATCCAATTGTACCATCCTTAAATTTAAATCATTTATCTTTTCTCCGCTGTTTTGAAAGCTACCTTTTAATATACTAATTAGACGATTATATTTGGATCTATTTTTATACCAGTAGTTTTTAAGTGATATAAATGTCCCCTTTGGGGACATTTGGCAAAGTCTGAAGTTTTTCATGGTCAAAACTTAGGAGTGGGACTGGCATTTCAGTTAAAGGTCATGGATATGGATATGGATGAACATCCTACCATGTAGTGAGCAGATCACTAGTGCTGAGACTTTACTAATGTTCTAGTTATTCACTAATGTTCTAGACTTTATATTGTAGTCCACTAATCTGGTTTTCAAATCATACTGTATTGACCATTACAGTTTTATGATATAATATCTAACAAAGTTAATCTCTCCTCAGCGTATATCTTTTTTCAGAATTTTCCTGGTTATAGCTGATTATTTATTTCTATAAAAGCAAACAAACAACAGCAACAAAAAATGTTTGCCTAGTCCACTTCCCAAAGTAAATAAATATCAAAGCATTTTTAATGAAAGTGTGATACATTTTAAGCATTTAGGCAGAATGCTCATCTTTATGTCTTAAGACTTCCTATTTCAAAGCATTGTTTGTCTTCCTCAAACACCTTCTTTGTATCCCTTGATCCTCTACAATTTTCATTACTGGGTCTCTCTATGTTGGTTTTTAGATTACTCCCTTTTAATTTTTATCTGAAATAGAGATTTTATTTTATTATATTTTTGTAATGTTCCTTGACTCTTTGAAAGTAATTGGTTTCTTAAATTAATTTTCAACTTAATAATTTTTTACCTTTTTAATATTTTTATTTGAATCTACAAAGCTTTGATAAAAAATTATTTTACAATAAACAATTGTAAAATTTCTGGAGAATAATGTTTATATATTCTCAAATTTTTATACCTCTATTTTCTTCCTTTTGTCCAATTGCATTATCTTATAACCCTTTGGCAATGCTAAATAATAGTGGAAATAAAGTGTGTCCTTGTTTGGTTTCTGATTTTAATAAGAATACTGCTTTCTAGTAAGCTTGATATATCTCTATGTATTGCTATTTTATCAATAATACATATTGAATTCTGACAATTTTTAGAATATTTTTGGAGATTATTATGATTTATTACTTTAGCTAAAATTTGTCTAAAGTTATGCAATAATGAAAATTTTGTTGCTCCTGGGGTAAACTGCACTTATGATACTTCTAATATTTTGCTGGATTATGTTTATTAATCTTTTATTTTAAATGTTTGCATCAATATTCACATATATTTAAATAAACACTTTTAGCAATTATAACATCAACAATACAATCACTTTTTTATATTGTGGTAAAGTATCATACAAAATTTATCATTCTAACCATTTTTAAGTGTTCAGTTCAATGGCATTAGGTAAATTCAGATCACTGTGCTACACAATCACTTTTACTCTGCTATTCATAAATTCAATGGAAGCCTTAAAGTTATTAATTACTGATTTTTAGATTATATATTTTATTTGGAATTATTTTTTTTCTTCTTACTTACATTTATCCTTCATTAAATTATTTTCTTGAACACTTTTAATTATCATGTTTTTACATTTAAATAACCAGAAAATTGGAGTAGAATGTCATATATAATATAACATGTTATCTATCTAGTGCTTTATCCTTTTCATGGCTCATTCACAGTCATTTTCTTATGTGCATCTCAAAATAATTTCTATAGAATATGTGTGATGTAATTATAAACAGCAGTCCATATTGGTACATATTATATAAGTGTTTGCAACATGGGCATTGCAATGTCCAATAAAATAAGCATTCATTTAATTATTTGTTTATATATAAATAAATGTATATACTTAACAACTTGAGGACTAGCATAGCACAGCCATCAATGCAACATTAATATGGGCATGGCTACTTTTCCAAAGCTCCTTTCTATTTACTACAAAACAATGACTCCATAATTACATGTAGTCTGTGATTAAAAGTTCTATGGAAATAATCAGGAATGTAGAATTCTTGCATTGCATTTCTGCACAATATTCTAGTTTTCATCCTAGAGTCACAATTTAAAATTTAAAACCCATGTAATGCCAATCCTGCCATTTCCCCCTGAGTGTTCTTTCATGACATGCTGTGTTTTACCTAGGGAACTGTGAGTAACAAAACTGTATTACTCTTCCCAATTACTCACTCTTGACCTGTATCTTGCCTCACCATGTCTCATAAAAGGTAATATGGTCAAAACACTATTAAAAGGGCATAAATATTCAATCCATTTTCAGCAAAATCATATTCAGGTTCAGAACCTAATCAATTGAGACCCCTTAGAGCATCTTATTTTTCTGTATGACTCTAAGAGTCTGGGTCCAAATTGACAAAGGAAGCAGAGGGGTTTACTTCTGTTACCTAAAGAACTAGAAAAGTTGAATCAGTTGAATATCTGTGTCTAAGATAATTGTTATATGAGAACACACACAATATTATCAGCCTATAGAAGAATTGCACCCAACTCTAGAAAAGGTTAAAAAATGCTTTTAATTGACAGAAACAATTAAGTTTTGAAAGTTTAAAAATAAGTGAAGAAGACAACTAAATTTGTTGTAAGCTTTTTTCTCTAACATATGTAAGTATATCAAAATAAGAAAACCTAATGCAAGCTAAATGAAACAATAATTCTATGGTTTGATACAATTAGCAAAAGGTTGAGTGTTAATTCCTTTAAAGGCTATTTTTCAGGTTTGTTTTAGTGCATTCTTTCCTGATGCTAAATTTTGAAGAGTTGTAAGTTGGAGGAAGAAAAAAGGGGCAGGATGTGGCACTCTTGGAGCTCTCAATGAACTTATTCTGTAGGAGTTCCCAGGTTTTATGCAGTTATTTGAGTTCAGAGTGGTTTCAGGTTTGAAACAATAATGTCATGAATCACTATAAAATATATTTATCAAACTGTGTTATTAACCTATCTCTAAGTTTGTCTGGTAAGAAAGCAACCCCAATATCCTCGTAACCTTTATTTGTGTCCTATTCATAACCTTAAGTATAAGGTGTTGTTGATTCTTTTTTCTACTAGATAAACAATAGCTTGATTTCTCTAACCACCCTTTTGTCAAATTCCATTAGCTACTTTTTGCGTTTGTGGAAATACTAGATCAATTTTCCTGTGAAAAAAGACAAAGTAGAGGACCTTTAAAATAGTGTATCATTGAGCATCAAGGATCAAATGTGAATTTGAATTCTAAATCCTAGACTTACTGGCTGTGCAAGCTTGATATGATCCCTTAAAATCTCTGTACATCTATTTCATGTATTTAAAATATCAATAATGATATCTTTCTTAAAAGGTTGTCAGAATTGAAAAAATTAATGCACGTAATGTACTTTGTATAAGGCCTCCTAGACAGGAGCTACTAAATAGTTGGCAGAGGTGAATGGAAGTCACCCAGGTTGCGCATCACTATGTGCTAATGTCAATTTAGGGCAATAAGGGAAATGTTTGTGTTTCTAGGTCTATCAATGTCTTATCTTCATTGATATCTTAGGCCTAATTATAACATACACCGCATCTTATGTTGCATGATACATTTAGCACTTGTATGTTTTCCTAAGTATTTTACCTAGAAATCACTGTTTTTGTTTAATAAAATTTAGAAGTTGTAATTTATTAAACATGTAACTGTCAAGCATATGCTAAGCATTTTTAAATTTGCATGATGAACCTGTGGGCTTCATATTCGTTAGTAGGTTCATCCTCTCTTCTTCCCTCCTTCTTTCCTTTCCTTTATTTCTCTTTTTACTACCCACCCTTGCCTTTAATCTCCGATTTAGGGTACAAAAAGAAAAAAATACCTGGCCCTTCTTTTGCACAAGTTAGAAGTTGGTCAGAATTGAGTTGCTTAACTTAGCAATCAATGCATGTTAAAGCACATGATGATTATTTTTTTAATTAACATGATAAAATAGCAAATAGTAAATTTTGCCATTTAGGTTACCTTCAAAGGAGAACTATACATGTTCCATGAAAGTGTTGCCTAGGAAACAAATGATTTAATCTTATTTTTAGTATAGAACTGTAGGTGTATGGAAGTTCTGAATCAGCCCACACACAGCATGAACACTGATATTTATGAAACTAACATGCCAGTAAAGGGGCTTCTACCTAGTGGTCTCCAGAGATAAAATGTGGTCTAGATTTTGTCTAAGAACTATCTGATAGATCATATTGAAAGGCACTTTCCTTCAAGATACTGATAGAAAGTAGAAAGATCATAGTATGCTAGATCATCAGAGTAAGGTGACTGAATAGTCACTGACTCATTCAATTTGATGCTCACATTCTCTAGAGATATTTTGAATTCTGCATTATTGATGAGCAATATGTTTTTCTCATGATATATGATTTCATTCAGTTATCTATGTCTTTAAGGTACTACTCATTGAATACAGCCAAGGATTCCATGAATTTCTCCAATGATCACACTGTCCACCACTTCTCTGGGTTGGACATTTTATTGCTTGGCCAGTCAACTGGATAGATTTCTTACTGATGTACACCTCTTTGCTAACATCCATTCTCTTTATATAAAGTTGTTGGAAAACTGGAGATTATTTCTACACTTTAAAGAGTTTCAGAGAATTGTAATGCTTTGGAGTAGCCACACACATTTTTTTCTAGATACCCCTTTTCTTAAAGTTCTGCTGACCTAGGTTACTCCAGGTGACTCTAGCTTTCAGAAATTTCTATACCAGAAATATGCACCAAATAGATCAATATTCATATGTATACCTAAACTTTAGGTCAAGCTCCCCAAAACTTCAGCATGTCCCAGTCCAACAGTCATGATAATTTGCTTCTTATCAAATATTCAGATAGGTAATAAGATACCAGTATCCTCTTCTCATAAATAAATCCACTCTTAATGAGAGATTCTTTGAGGATATCTTTACTAGACTTTGAAAAGGACAATATGATTTTTATCCCTCTCCATTACAAGCAAACAACATGAGTGCATGCCCAAGGCTGCCCCAATAGCCAGTATGGTGGCAGTCCAGACCCCACTCCCTTGAGAGCCAACTATACAACTAGTTGGCACACTGTGCTCACATGCACCCAACTTGACAACCAGCACAGCATTCCCAGCCCCAACAAAACCATGACACCACCACCACAAACTCTTATAGCATAGGCTACAGTGCCAATCTCAAGTGTCGCTCTATGCTAATGAAACTGCATGGAGACCATGCTATAGAATCAACCCAGCATCAAAGCCAATTGACACCTATGGTGCATCCACAGAGAAAGATATCTTCTTGCAAAAGCATTCCATAAAATTGAAGAAAGTGACTATTCTACTAGATGTGCAGATGTCAACAGAGGGGCACCAGAAACATGAAAAAAAAAAGAAGAAAGAAAATATAACACCCCCAAAAGGAGCATAATAAGTCTTCAGTAACATATTCCAAAGAAAAACCATTTGTGAAATGCCTGAAAAAAATCAAAATAATAATCTTAAGAATGCTAGCCAAGGTACAAGAGAATACAGTAAAAAAATTTTCAATAAATTCAGGAAAACTATTCATGATCTCAATGAGAAATTCAACAAAGACATAGTTTACAGTGCTACAGTAAACCTGTGGTCATAAAAAGAACCATGCAGAAATATTGAAGCTGAATAGTTCAGTGAATGAAATAAAGACCACAATTGAGAGTTTCAGCAGCAGACTAGATTAAGGAGACTAAATTTCCTTAGGTCTTTTGAAATAACAAACTCAGTAGAAAATTTAAAAGAAAGAATGAAGAAATTCTATAGTATATATGGGAAAGAATGAAATAAATAAAACTTTGCATTATAGTGTTGAAGGAGACAAAATAGATTGAGAAAGGCACAAAATAATATTTACTTAACAAAATAATAGACAAAATCAACTGAAGTCTTTGGAGAGATGCAGACATCCAAATCCAGGAAGCCCAAGATTCTCCAATTAGAATCAAAGCAAAAAGGATCTTCTCTAAGTCACCTTATAATTAATTTTTCAAATATACAAAATACCTTCTAACTTCCACATGTGAGCAAACATGTGGTATTTGTCTTTCTGTGCCTGACTTATTTCACTTAGTATAATGTCCTCTAGGCTATGAATGCTATGAATGACAGGATTTCATTCTTTTTGCTATGTAGTATGGCATTGTGTCTATATATCATATTTTCTTTGCCTTTTTCATGTGTATGTATACCACATTTTCTTTGTCTTTTTCATGATTGACATTTAAGTTCATTTCATACCTTCGTTATTGTAAACAGTGCTACAGTAAAGCTGATGTCATAGAATTAGAGAATAGAATTGTGATTATTAGAGACTGGGAAAAGTGGAAGAAAAGGGAGAATAGGGAGAGATGTTCATTGAATATAAAATTACAGTTAGAGAGGAGAAATATGTTCTAGAATTCTGTGGGGTGACTGTAGTTAACAATAATGCATTGTACATTTTCAACTAGCAAAAAGAGAGGATGTTCAAGGTTTTCAGCACAAAGTGATAAATGTTTGAAGTGATAGGTAATAGTCAAATATTTTTATTTTATCAAGAGCTAGTAGTGGAATAAAAATAATAATTGCAAAATAAATCCAGGGAACATTTTGGATTACACAAACACATACAGCTAGCCAAATTCATGTTACTGTACTATTAAAATAATAATATACACTCTGTGTACATTGAACATTAGCAAAACTGACCTTCTATTCAAAATTTTATGTGACTAGAGGAATAAGAATTGCATAAAACCTGGTATTGGTTAATTATGTTATATTACTCTATTAGTGACTCTAATTTACATTATAGTTCAGTAACCACATGGTCACTGTCAGCTTCCTCACATTCACCTATTGCAACATTTACACAGCTATTATTCATTTGTTGATAATTCACTTGCTTCTTAAATCATCCACACATTTATCTATCAAACATATCTCTTTTACGTATGTGTTACAAACTATTATTGTGCAAAACAGAATAATCTAAGGGGATAGAAGAACAATGGGACAATAGATTTAGAACTGCTTTCCTCTGACTCACAACTTGCCTCTTTCCTGTTTGCGTGATCACAGGGAGTCATATAGCATGTGATAGTATATAATAGAGAGTTATATAGTATGGATTCTCATAGTTTTCATTTGTAAAATAATAGTAATACCATTTACACACTGTGTAAAGAACTCTTGGCACAGTGTCTGATACATACACCTAATAGATGTTAATTTTTTTCCTTTTCTCTTTTCTTTATGCCAGCATTTCTAAAGTCTGTCCTTTGCCCACTTTTTAATGAAACTATTTATTTGTTTGTTTTCCTGTTGATTAATTTGAGTTCCTAAAAGTTTCTGAACGTTAGGCCTTTGTTGTGTGCATAGTTCACAAATATTTTATCCCATTCTGTAAGTTGTCTATTAACTTGTTGATGGTTTCTTTTGCTCTGCAGAAGCTTTTTTTTAACATCTTAAGGTACCACTTATGAATTTAGTTTTTGTTGCATTTGCTTTTGAGGACTTGTCAATGAATTCATGAGGTAGGCTAATGTCCAGGAAAGTGTTTCCTAGGTTTTCTTCTAAGATTTTTATAACTTGAGCTTTTAAATTCATTAATTCATCTTAAATTAATTTTCGTATATGGTAATATATAGGGTTCCAGCTTCATTCTTCTGCATATGGTTAGCCATTTTTCCCAGCACCATTTGAGGAATAGGGTGTCCTTTCCCCAGTGTTTGTTTTCCATCTTTGTCAAAGATAAGTTGGTTGTAGGTCTCTGATTTTATTTCTGGATTCTCTATTCCATAGGTCTATATGTCTATCTTTGAACCAGAACCATGCTGTCTTGGTTATAGTAGCTTTGTAGTGCGGTTCCAAGTCTGGAAATGTGATGCTTACAGTTTTGTCCCCATTATTATTGTGTGGCTGTGTCCTCTCTTAAGTTAAGTAGCAATTGTTTCATAAATCTTGGTGCTCAAATGATGGATGCATATATACTTAAGCTAGATATTTCTTATTATTGAATTGAGCCCTTTATAATTATATAGTACCCTTCATTGTCCTTTTTAAAGTTTTATTGGTTTAAAATCCATTTTATCTGCTATTAGAGATGCCTGCTCTTTTTTTGTTTTCACTTGCATGGAAGATCTTTCTCCCTCCCTTCATCTTGAGCATATGAGTGTCATTAGAAGTAAGATGGGTTTTCTTAAGACAGCAGAAGAATAACTTGTGTTTTTTTAATTCAGTTTGTCACTCTGTGCCTTTTAAATGGAGCATGCAAGCTGATAATGTTCAAGTTTGCTGTTCATAAGTGAAGGTTTGTTCCTGATATATGATTGTTAAGAAATTCCTTTGTATTCTCAGATTTGTGGTTGATTTGTGTGGTCTGCAAGCTATGGACTTACATGTGTTTTTGAATTAGGTAGTATCATTCTTTTGGTTTCACATTTGTAATGCCCTAAAACAGTCCTCATAGGACTGGTCTGAAGGTAACAAATTCCCTTAGCACTTGCTTGTTTGGGAAACTCTTAATGTCTCCTTCATTTATGAGCTTAGTTTGGTGGGGTAAGGAATTCTTAGATGGCATTGATTTTCATTAAGAATACTAAAAATGGTCCTCCAGGCTTTTTTGGCTTGTAAAGTTTCTGCTGAGAGGTCTGCTGCTATTCTTATAGGTAATCCTTGGTAAACATTCTGTCTCTTTTCTCCAACTGTCTGTAAGCCTTCTTTTTTTTTCTTGCTGATCTTGAATTGTCTGATGACAATGTGCTTTGGGGATGATTGTCTCATACAGTACCTCACAGGAGTTCTCCAGATTTCTTGTATCACCATGGTGGCCTTTCTAGCAAGATGGGGGAAGTTTTCTTGGATTATGTCTTTAAAAACTTGTTACAAGTTGCTTTCATTTCCCCCTTCTCTTCTAGAGAAGCCAATGAAACATAGATTTGGCCCTGTTCATAATCCCATGTCCCTCAAAGGCTTTGTTTGTTCTTTTAAATTATATTGTCTTTTCTCTTCTTCTTCTTCTTCTTTTTTTAGGATTGGGATAATTCAAAGAACAAGCTTTAAGCTCTGAAATTCTTTCTTCTGCTTTATCAAGTCTGCTATTAAGGCTAGTGACAGTGTTTTGAAATTCCTGAAGTAAATTATTCATTTCCAGAAGTTCAGTTTGGTTCTTTCTTAGAATGGTCATGTCAGCTTTCAATTCTTGGATAATTTTACTGGCAAGTTTGGTTTGGGTACCCACTTTCTCTTGAATCTCATTGAGTCTCTCTGCCATTCATATTCTGAATTCTCTATCTGCCATCAGGGACAATGCATTCTGGTAAGTATCTATTACTCAGGAGCTGGTGGGATCCTTTGAAAGTATTGAAACACTGAACTTTGGGATTACCAGTGTTCTTGCACTGAATCCTTCTCATCTGTGGTGACAGCCTCTTT
Source organism: Carlito syrichta (assembly GCF_000164805.1). Taxonomy (NCBI): domain Eukaryota; kingdom Metazoa; phylum Chordata; class Mammalia; order Primates; family Tarsiidae; genus Carlito; species Carlito syrichta. The sequence continues at coordinate 441,725 of NW_007232168.1, read as the reverse complement.
TCTTCGTTTAATTTTTTTTTTAAAAATTGTTATCATTGAGATGGAGCTTTTTGATTTTTTAAAATTTTTGTGACTATGTCTGTGTTGTGTATTGTGTATTATATTTACGTTGTGTGGGTTGTATTGTGTTGTGTATTGGCCTTGTTTAGTGTCCTTGCTCCTCATTCAGTCCCTGACTCACAGGCAGCAGGCGTGGAGGCAGCAGGGGTGGAAGCAGTGTATGGTAAAGGGGTAACTGTGACCTCTGGAGGTTGATGTCTTCTGGGGCATGCTGAACCACAGCTGCAATGTTCAGGGGAAGCAGGCAGTTGGACATTGCCAAGAACCCCTGCCAGGTAGGGCGCTCTTGGGGCAGGTGTGGTACAGACCCTGTGGGCACGCAGCAATCTATGTCCCCTTTCTGATATGCAGGTGTCAGGGCTGGAGGTGGTGGTGCTGGCTAGGAGCCATAGAGGTGTCCTCTCCCCTTTTTCTCTTTGGTTCATGTGTGAGAGGGGCAGAGGCAGGGGTAGAGGCAGAGGCAGCAGCAAGAGAGGTGGCTGGGACAATCCTGGGCAGCACATCCTAAGTGTTCAGGCAGGAGTGGGGCAGATTTTTTTTTTTAACCTGGAAGGAGGTCTCTTCCTCAGTCACAGGTGCGGCAGGATTCCTGCTATTTGGGAATCCTAGTTAACCTTTCTTTGTCAGATGTGAGCGGGGCCAAGGCAGCAGTGGCAGTGACAGCTAGGAGGAGCCTGGGCCGCACACTACCAACATCATCAGGTTGTTGTGGGCAGCTTTTTTCCACCTAATTGGGAGGCTTTCTCTTCCTCAGCCTTGGGGGATGGGAGCCCTGCCTTGTCTGGGGCTTGAGGAGTTGCTTCATCCCCTTGTCTCTGCCTGCCCTGTGAGAGGAGCAGGGCCTGTGGGAAGCCTATCCACTATCAGCACACTTGGTGACCTCCTGGAGTCAAACCATGATCACATCCTCCAACTCATGACGGGTGTGGTGGGGGTGTGGCTGCCTCTGAGGTAGGCGAGATGTCCTTCCTGGGGAACAGAGGGAGGAGAGAGGCGCCCGTGTGGCACAGACCGTCATTGCAGAATCTGTTCTGAAGGATTATTTTTTGGCAGGATGGCAGCAGCTGGTGTGGGACTTCACAGCTGGTGTTGGGCTCCACGTGGAATTGGGTGGTGCCTCTGTCCAGCCTCCCAGCTGGCTTTCTGCTTTTGACCAGAGTAGAGAGGGAGTGAGGATATCATTCCCATGACTGGGGTTGCAGAGGTCTGTCGAGGTGTATTTAACCCAAGAGGATTCTCTCACACACTTTCCCTTTCTCTTTGTAGGGAATTCTTTTTCAGTTCTGCACCAGGGTTGGGTTCCTAGGCAACTGGGGCTTGGTCTCCTTCACTCTTAGTGGTTCCAGATGCTTATCTGAACTTCAGTGTGGTCTTCCGACAGTTTCCTGAAAAGCTAGTATTACCCATTATTTCAGACTCTCTCCATGACAGAGGGGCTCACTGGCTCTTTCCAGTCAGCCATGTTGGATCCCCCCCCATACTCCTTTATTCTAAAAGTGTTTATTGAGCAACTAATTAATATCAGGCCCTAATCTAAGTGGGGATAGAGCAGTGACAACAGAAAACAAACAAACAAAACATGTTTATCTGGTGCTCATTTTTAATAGCACATACAAACAATTAACAAAAGTAGCAAAATATAGCATGTTAGATGATAAAATGTATTATGGGAAAAATGAAACAAGGATACAAATTCCAAGTGTGAAGATTATCATTTTAAACAGGATAGTCAGGAAAGACCACACAAGATTGCGTAGATCTACCTTCTGCTGCCTGTGCTTTCTAATATGGCTTAATGAAAAGTAACATTTTCATTACTATTTACATGCCTACCTTCTTATTGAACACATGCCAATAATGTAACATATCAACAGCTTGATATGGACTGTTTGCCTAGCCCAACATGTGAAATCTCTTGCCATAGCCTTCAGATGTCAAATTCTTTGACAGGACTTGGTTTCCTAGAGCCTGGAGCTGGGTCCAGCTAGGTGGTCTGCCTCCATGTCACTTTTCCTAATTTGGTCATTACCACACCTAGTGATGGATTCACCCGAACTTGAAGGGGTTGTTGCAGTGCTAGACTATCACCAGAAGAGGGTAGCAGAGGGTTGCAGAGTAAGAGCTGCTGCTGGCATAGGTCTTCCCCTACTGAGGTTATGTTCAAACAAAGCGTTAATACAAAGTCAAGAGGAGAGTTCTCTGGTTAAGAATGGGCTTGAGAAAAATGTCATTTATAAGAGCTGGAAATAGTCTGGAATTTCATATTCCCTGGAAGTAATAGGGAGCATAATGTATCAAAGGCAATTCTAGAGCTCTTAGAAAAAATAGACTCCTAATTTGCATCTCTTGACAAGAATGTCTACTCCTACTGTGGCCCCTGTCTATTCTTCAGCTTCCTCTCCTGCCACTCCCACTCACCCCACCCTTGTTAAGTTCCACCCAATTAAGAACACAATGACCTCCAAGCATGTCATGAGATCTTAAGATTCAGATCTTCTTTTTCTCAACTCCATAGTAGACATTCATTTATTTTGAGTCCCATGCCTAAGCTGAGCATATAAGTTGTTCAAACTGAATTCTCAGAGCATTCTTTTATTTGAGGATAGCATAAATATGGGAATTTTATCTGTGCAATTCTAGGGACTGGCACAGCACCTGGTACCTTATAAACACTCAAAACTTTTTTTTGCAAGAATTCATCAACTTACTATAGAAGGCAATTAACCCAAATGACAACTTTTGCAATCCTTCTTTCATAAAAGGGCAGGAATATGACACATTTTATTTCTACTCTGTGCTCCGTAGAAGACAGATATATCACCACCTCTGTCAGGCATTCCTAGCAGGTAGCCTCCCATCCACTGAACTCTTTGGGCAGGCCCCCGACAGTGATATTAATCTGATAAAGTAGAAAATATTTTAGAGAACAGCAGTATGTTCTCATAATGATCATCACCCATGACCCTTGCTCCAAACCAAGCCAAAGGTCAGTACTGTCCTAGTGCTTTTCATGGGCAGGACACTGCCACTTGTGAACTGTTGCGAATTTGCAGGAATTTCTCTCAGAACAAGAGCTAACAGGAATTCTGGGTTGGAAGTCAGACAATATTCTTAATATCTAGAGCCAAATAAATAGGAGAAAGGAATAAATATGGAGTTTTTTTCTTTCCAACAATACTGCAAAAACAAACAAAAATTAAAAGCATTCATCTTTCTTAACCTTATAACAGATGTGTAAAAAGTTATTATCATTATTATTTTTTATTTTAGATTTGGGAGTACATGTGCAGATGTGTTACTTGGGTATATTGTGTGATGGTGTGGTTTGGACTTATACTGAACTCACTACCCAGATAGTTTTGCAACCTTTGCCCCCCCTTTGCCTCCTCCTTTTAAGAGTTTCCAGTGTCTGTTGTTCCTATCTTTAAGTGTGTGTGACCCATCATTTAGCTCCCAATTATAAGTGAGAACACATGGCATTTCGTTTTCTGTTTTTGTGTGAATTCATTTAAAATAACAACCTCCAGCTGCATCTGTGTTGCTGCAAAGGACACGATTTGTTTTGTTTGTTTGTTTGTTTTCTGGCTGCATAGTATTCCTTGGAGCATGTGTACCACATTTTCTTTATCCAAACCACCATTGATAGACTCATAGGTTTGTTGGTTTTATCTTTTTGCTCTTGTGAACAATTGCTGAGCTGAATGGTAATGCAAACTAGTTCAGCCCCTGTAGAAAAAAAAAATGAAGATTTCTTAAAGGATTAAAAATAGAATTTCCAAAAATATTATTATTTGCCTCATTTTGGGGAGACAGTGAGGTAAAGGGAGAGTCAGTCACTGAGGTCTTTTGATTTTAACCCACTTTTTTTTCTATTCTACCATGAGGCCTCAGTTTAATTCAGTATAACCCATGTGTCATGTTTTATAATTTAAAAAGCACAATTATATTGATTTTCTAATTTATCCATCACAAGCACCCTATTGTACAGATAAAATGTTTGTTCTTTCTTAAACAGATGAGGATACTGAGTCCATAATGGGAACACATTTATTTAGATTCTAAATCTGGTCTTCCTTGGGCAAATGGCCTGCCTTTGCAAAATGATTCAGTCTGCTTAAGTTATAACCTAAGAATAGGCCAAAAGCAGGTCTTTGCAAGGTAAAATCTGTCTTTCAAGTCATAAGTGCTTAAAAGTAACTTAACTGGATGCATGTATAAGGCAACAAAAAGTTACACAAAATGGCATTTTTAAATTCAAAATGCTAAAAAGAAAGCAAAAATAAGCCTTGTAATGTAATCATATTCCCTGCTGTTTTTAATGTGTGTGTGTTGGGGAGTTGGGTTGTGGATAGCATGGCATAATTATTATCAGATAAGGAGAAGAAGGACAGTGACCGGGTGGAGTTGGCCCAGTCATTTGGCAGAATGAACTCATGGGTTTTTAGTTATTTGGTTATAAAAAAAGTAAAACTTAGGGCTGAGTTTGTCAGTAAAATGATTTAGTAAGAACTAAATTTGTTGCATAAGAAAATTAGGGGAAGTATTTTGTTTTCCTTGAATTAATACCAGGCAACAATAAAGGACCTGAAATTAACAGCAGAGAACAATAATTTAGCAGACCTGAAATTTAAATTGAAATATGACCATGAGAATTGAGCTCCCTCAGCATTTCAGCAATATTGAAAATTGAGCATGAAATGTTGGGTTTAAGCTAATGCAGTCCAGAAATTAAGAAGTAGCGAGAGCCCAACTGATGTTTAGATTATACGTGGAAATCACAAAATGACTAGTCAATGTTTATTGAGCAGTTACTGTATGCTCCCCTTATTTAATGTGTTTTTCATACATGATTTTATTTATCATAATTCTATTAAAAATATAATGATCATTTTACAAATGAACAATGATGCTTATAGATATGAGGTAATTTTTTTTAACTCCCATGGAAAATAGAATTAGGCTGGGACTAGACAGACTTATCTTATCCAACTGCCTGTGACCTTGTTCTTTTTCATAACTTCAAGAACCTGAAAATATAATTTATGGCAGAAACTTTTTATTTCTAAATTATTCATTAATTTGGATTCAACTCTGTCACATAGAGTTAACATGATTTCCAAAAAATATGCTAATAGGGTCATTACTTGGGTTGCTTCCTTATCATCACCACTTAAAATACAGTCAAAATGAGCTATTTCAATAGAACTTTCTCATAGTTTGCAAGTTTCTCTTCATTATACTCATGAAACAAATATATATGTCAAGGAAAACTTAGGTAAGACTTCTTATTTAACTCTTAGAAATTTTGACTTGCAAGGATAAATGGGTATGATATAATTGTTTAACAAAAAAATCTCAGATTTTTTTGCATTTACATCATGGAAGTATGAAGTAGCCTCACTGTGAGAAGGGTGAGTAAAGATTTTTGACCTAAAGATAGTTTGAAAATGTTCATTTCAATATGCATGTTCTCTAAATTGAGCTCTGATTGGTTTCAGTATTGGCGATAAGGGTAAGGGATAAAAAATAAATAGATGATTTGTACTCTATTGAGGAGAAATATATACTTCCAACGAAAAGAATAATGTATTACATATTAAATAACCAGGGAATTTTTCATGAAAATCCACTGGGGAATGATAATATGCTGCTATGGAAACATAAATAGATGTCAATTAGTGAGTTATTTATACTGCCAGACACCATGGAAGAAATTTTTAGACACTATTTTATTTAATCCTTGCAACAGTTCAGACTCTGTCATGGGCACGATAATACTGGGAATGGAAGCTATAGTCTTGCAATGTGAGTCTATGAAGCTGTTGGCTTTCTCTCTACTTCCAATCTGGAATCCAGTGGATCTTTGTAATATTATCTTCCAGAACAAATATGGAATACTTCTACCTGTCAAAATCATGATATGTTATAGTGCCTGCTACATCTTAGTCACTCGAAGAGAGCTTTGCTGAATGGTCAATATGTTATTTAGGCATATTGTGGGATGAAATTAAAGAAAGCCTGTTAAACAATGACTTCAAATACATGGATTGCAGCACATATGAGGCAGTCTGGCAATAAGATGCTGCTAGTATGATACAAAGGTTCAGTGAAAACTGAGTCAGCATATCTATTATTTTGTTGGCCTTTTATTATGATCACATGGAGGCTACCCCAACTCAGTCATCATATTTTCATCAGTTAGAAGAAGTTTAGGGATAAATTCATCTCTGTAATTCTCCAGGTATCTAAAATAACAGCAATAATAAAATAATAATCACTGTAATAATAACAATAATAATAACCTCAATGCATTTGCTGCTCCTGTTTACCAGGCTGAATAATATTTTTCCTTGGTGTCTCACATAATTCTTCTGACAATTCTATGAGACAGTCACTGTTATTATTATTCGGATTTTATATATAATAAAATTGAGACTCAAAGGTAACATACTATAGTCAAGGTTTAATAACTAGTAATAAAGAAAAGCAAGATTTCAGCTCTATTTTTTCATGCTTTAAGTGGTATGCTTTTGATTTTATGCTATAGTGATTCTTATAATCAGTGAGTGAGCACTTGAATGTATAGGTGTGTATCTACCCTTTCACAACTATTTTAGATGCCACCTTCTCCATCATGCCTTTCAGGATCCACTGTTCTTCCAAATTCCTCTTTCCCAAGCCAGGCTCAGTGGTTCAGCCTGTAATCTCACGTTTTGGGAGGCTGAGGTCAGTGGATTGCCTGAGCCTGAGGGTTCGAGACCCGCCTGGGCAGTGAGACCTCATCTCTACAATAAATCAAAAAATCTGCCGGGCGTGGTAGTGCATGCCTGTAATTCCGGCTACTTGGAAGGTTGAGGCAGAAGGATCGCTGGAGCCCAGCAGGTCGAGGCTGCAGTGGCTGAGAGCGGCCACTGCACTGAAATCTGGGTGACAAAGTGAGACTCCAACTCAAAAACTGGGTGACAAAGTGAGACTCAATTGCTTGGCTTCTTTTTTGTCTTTTTTAAAAACTAGGTATGTTAGTCATGAAACATAATTTATTATCTCTGGAAATATAAATAGAAATACAGCAGCTTAATTATTATTTTACTCAACTGATCCCACTAATAATCTCCAGAGTAGAAAACACAGCTTTTTTTTTCCTGCAAAAGAACTTAACTGACGTGTGATTGTGATATGTTAAATATTTGTATTTTTAAGGTACTGATACATTTAGAAACAGTTTAATAATAATTGTGACTATCTAGTTGTACACGGCATCACTTTACTTTAGAACTGCAGGTTACTGAGGTTTTATTGTATGGGTCACATTCATCATGTATCTTCAGAGTGTTGTCTCGAGTGTTCATTATTTTCCTAACACTAAAATATTTAATAAAAACATCTATTCTGTACATGTTCTATACAAGACACTGGGAAAGTAGACTTGTTGTAGTATGACTATTAGAAGAATGATATTCTAGAAACATTAGTAGGCAAAGAAAGGAGTTGATTTTCATGCAATAAGTATAGAAGGTACTATAGAAAAGGAAACATCTTGAACAACATCTTGAAGGATGAGATGGAGTTAATTAGCTGGAGATAAAAATAATAGGATAAAGGAAAATCAGATGTAAAGATGTCAAAAATATGACACTGAAGAAATATAAGTCATTTTATGTGGATAAAGTATGGGTCGCAATATATAAGTGACAAGAGCAAAATTGGCATGGTGGGTGGGCAATAAGTCACTTTATTTTACTCAGTCATGTGAAGGTTCCTTCAGACTCTCTGTAGACAACAGCTCATGCACCAGAAAGCATGTCTAGATGCTACTGTGCTACTGCTGTTCAGTGACCATAATGGAGTATACCATCTTTCACTCCAGTTTTTATGAGAGACAATAAGACAACCATTATTCTAAAGATGTGATGTATTAGTTATCTATTTTTGACCAATAAAGTCAAAACTTTGTTGCTTAAATCAAGTAATTTTTTTCACAGCTTCTGAGGATCAAGGATCCGGGAGCATTTTAGAGGGGTTGAATTCAAGGTCCCTCATGAGATTTTCAATAAAGCTATAAGTTGGGGCTGTAACACGGCTTGGCATGGGTTGGAGAATGTGCTTAAAATATCAATTTTGTGGGCAACCCCTTCGGATCCCCTCCCACTGTGGGAGTTTTTCTGTCCTCTCAATAAATCCTGATTTCTCACAAAAAATAAAAGATATACAAAAAATATATATCAGTTTTGTAGAGTTGTTCATAATGTAGAAGGTGGCTTCCTAGAGAGAGAGTGAGAGAGACTCCGATGTCTTTTATGCCCTGTAGATTCCAAAACTTCACACTGTCTCTTGTTTTTCATTCTATCATACAGATAGGCCTTCTATAATATAATGTGAGAAGGAAATATACAAGGAAATGAGTATTAAGAGGTGGGATCCGTAGGGACAATCTTGTTATTTTGCAAGTTGATTACCACAGTCTGTCTGCTGGCTCTAATGATATACATTAAAATCCAAAAGATACACTCCAGGTCTCCCAAAGCTTCGTCCCATTGCCAGCATCTACATAAACTCAAAATATTTTTATTTAAGTGAAGTTAAGATGTCAGTGAGGATTCCTGAGTATAGTTCCATATGTTAAAATCACAAATGTTTCTCTCAACTGAGGTCTTGTGAACTAAAGAAACTAGTGTCTGCTCCTCATATTTCCAACATAACCATAAAATAATGTTTATATACATTTACATTCATTTTCAAAATAAAAAACGAAAGTGAGAGGCACATCATAGTCTTGGTTCCTAGTAGTTCTGAATCCAGATTAAAAATATGTAAGAATTTCCTTTATTACAACTCAGTCCTGCTCATGTCCAAAAGTTATGCTCCAAAGCTCTTGGCTTTCCTTTCTGGGTTCTTGTTTCCACTGAACAGCTGATTCCTTTCCAGGAGAGGTGGTGTGTATATGCAGGTGAGTAGTCTTTTCAGCCTATTTCTATGAGTAGAAATTTAATGGGTCCAAAGGCCTTTCATTTTGTACTCTCTCCCTTTTTTAGTCCAAGCGGGCATTGCTTCTGCTGGTGTAATTATGTTACAATTTTAAAAATATCTTGTGAATCTTCTTGCAGTTCATTTCATTAGGTAAAATCCACACCCACAAATTCCTCTCAGATAAGCCCTTCATTACCTTGGGTGCCTGCAGATAAAGTTGGAGGACAACAACCTTAACCTTCCTAGCAACCCAATCTCTCTGAAGGGACTCTTACCTGACTGAAGGATATAAAACAGAAGTACCATCTTCAAACTATCTGAGGTAAAAAGATTTCTTGGCCATGGTATTTGCTGCATCTTTGGACCTTGTTTTTCTGGCAGTACCATGAATTTGTTCCTTGCTCTGAAGATATTTCTTAATTTTATCATCCTTTGCTACCTGTATAGGCTTAAAATTTTAATATTATGAAATCTCAACTGCTTCATATTTAACAGCACTTCCTTCATTTACCTCTCTCCTTTCTCATTTACTCTGAACAGCACGAAGAAAAAAGGAAACATATTCAGCATTTCAACTAATAATCTTTATAATATCATTTCACCTTCTATCTACTGCCTATTTTTCAAGTTTTTAGATATTATTTTATAATATTACCAAATCACATCAAATTTAATGCATTAAAGTAACAGAATTAGTATTAGTTATATAGTCTGCATAAGAAATTGCTCCAAAATGCAATGATTAAAAACAAGAAACATTTAATATCTAAGATAGTTTCTAAATCTCAGGACTCTGGGAGCAGTTTAACTGATGGTTCTGGCTCAAGATCAGTCATGAGGTTTCAGTCAAATAGATGTTGAAGCTATAGTCATTTGGAAACTTCTCTGGGGTTGGAAGATCCACGAAAAGAAACCCTTGTGGTTGTTGGTGGGAGGCCTCCGTTCTCTGTGACATAGATCTTTCCATATGGCAGATAATACAAATGGGAGTTGACTTTCCCCAAAATGAGTTATTTGACAAAGGTCTCCAGAGTCACAGATTGACATTTCTTTATTTCGACTTATTCTACTGAACACAAAGACCAGCCCTGATTTATTTTTGAAGGCAACTAGGCAAAGTTATTACCAGGAGGGAGGACTTATGCAGTGCATCTTGGAGCCTAGCAACTACATAAAGGTATAGTCACAGTCTCTGCCTTCAGTACTTTTATATGTGAAAGCAGCAACTTTATATGTGTTTTATAAAACAGGCATAATTAATTCAGCTCTCTAATTCTGTTTGATTGCTATAAAATTTGGAGAGAAGAGTGAAAGCTGTGACACTAATCCAATAAAGCATGTGGAAAGTGTGTCCTGCAGCTACACTTTTCAAGCAATATTTTTAAGGGAATGAATTATCCTTCATTCCTTTATTATAAAAATAACAAATTATAAGTTATCCTATGGGCTAAAGTGCATATCCAAATTATTCTAATTTATTCTTCAGTATCAAAGAAAAGGAGTGGAATTGAAAATTAACATTTGATAAAACTCTTGATAAGTAGAGATATTTTACCATGACTATATCAAGGTTAATCTCAGATAATCCTCACTATAACACTGTAAGATAAGAATAATAGCCTTCATTTTACACTTCAAGAAAATAGTGCTAAGAAAAGTTGAGAAACTTAGGTCAAAACATACAGCTAACTTTCCATTTATAGTCATTGTAGTACTATAGGGAATGAATTTTTCCTTCCACCTAAATGGGCATAACTTAAAAATGGGCATAACATGTGAACCAATAGTTTTTATTCATTGGACAACAGTGTAGTACAAGTAAATACTGAGAGAAAAAAAACTTAGAAGGTGAGCCCTACTCTTGTTACAGGTTAGTTTCTGGAGAACGTCTAGGCTCCAGCACTGAAACTGGAATCCAGAAAAAAATCCTGGCTCTCTCCTTCATTACCAAAGAGACAAAATTGAAATATGAAAAGGGCATATTCATTTCTATTTGGGGCAGGTATCAGAGCAAAGAGAGTGGTATGGAGAGGAGAGAAATACTGCTTTTCTCTCTAATTTGGTATTGAGGGTTTTCTCTGTAGAGTAACTATCAACTCTAGCCCTGCCCTCATAGAGCTCCAGAGGATGTGGTCATAGGTGTTTACTGTATGCCTTTCATGAGATATTTTTTATTTTGACAGATGGCCTAATAGCTAAGTATTCAATCTATGACCAGATGTTTTTCTCACAATATCTTGTTTACACAAGCAGTCACCTTTGTGAATCCTGTCTTATGCATATCCAGTTTATTTCCATCAAGGCAACCACTCTGTAGGAGAGCTTGACCAAAAGAAAAGTCAGATCTGGGTGTGTCGGTTAAGTAAGACATAGAGGAGACAACACAACAAAAAAACATGGAAAAAACAGAAATGATTTATTATATTCACAGATCTTCAAGGGTCAATGGAAAGGTCACAGAGGCAACGTATTCAACTTTCAAGAGGAAGCCAAGGGAGAGAGATAGACCTATGATTGGTATCCAGGGTGCTACCCAAGGAAGTTTCCTGTGAGAAGTTCTAATTAGTGGTTTAAAACCAGTAGAAATGCATTCAGTGGGGTCACACTGTAATTGAGAGACTGTCACTAAAGCATATCTGTGCAGTTCATGTGGAGGATGAGGGTCAGTGGAACAAGTTAGGCAGATTGTATATATATATTCCAGAGGGAGTTTGTCACCAGAATATGGTTTTATAAAGCAGATATCTACCTTATACACTGAAAAGTTAGGAGGAGGCAGAGAACTAGAAACTGTATCAAGGGTGTGACTAAGCCCCATTTCTGGTATGAGACAGTTAAACCTGTATTCAAAATAGATCCTGAGGCAACATAAAATTACAGAAATTCACTAGAAATTCATTAGAAAGTAGCCAAAATCTACAGAGGATTCTCCCTGAATCTTCACCTGAATAACAGACTATGCATGATTTTGAGGAATTACTCAACATCAGGAAAAGAACTACCTTAATAGAGCAAGTGGAAATTTCTCTGAAGCTCAAAAATGACCAGAAATAGTTTGTGTTCCCCGTAGCCAGAGTGGAAAGTGTTATAATTAATCAGGCATCAGATAGAGAACTCAGGACACTGTGGGACTTGGTGAACTTGATGCATAGCAAAATAAACTATCCAAAATGATATATATAAGTAAAAGTAGTTTTAAAAAACAGCATCATTAGGCCAGGTGCAGTGGCTCATGCCTGTAATCCCCGCACTTTGGGAGGCAGAAGCGAAAGGATTGCATGAGCTCAGGAGTTAGAGACCAGTCCGAGCATCATGGTGAGACCTTGTCTCTACAATAAATCAAAAAAATTAGCTGGGCATGGTGGCACACTCCTGTATTTCTAGCTACTTGGAAGGATGAGGGAAAAGGATGACCTGAGCCCAGCAGGCCGAGGCTGCAGTAGCTGTGAGCATGCCACTGTACTCCAGCCTGGATGACAGAGTGAGACTCTGACTCAAAAAAAAAAAAAAAAAGCATCAGGAAGCTATAGGGCAATATAATTAAGCCTAATATTATGCATAACTTGAGTGATAAAAAGAGGAAAGGCATAAAAATATGTGAAAAAAATGGCTAATACACCTCATAATTAAATTACTTAAAGTTTTGTAAAGAGAAATAATAAATATTTTTTACAGAGGAGCACAGATAAAAATGACAATTGATTATTTATTGCCAGAAAATATCGCTAGCCACATGGCAATGAGCAACGATCTGAAACTACCGGAAAAAAAAAAAAACGAAAAAGAAATTTAACTAAGAATGTTGTACCCAGTAAATATGTCTATTAAAAATGAAAGTAAAATAAAGACTTTTTCAAATATACATATACTGAAAAAAATTCATCAATGGTATATTTGCACTAGAAAAAAGTGTCTAAAAAGTTCTTCAGATGTAAGAAAAAATAGCAAATGGTAAATATATGCATGAACATAAATTTTTCTTTTAATATATTTGAAAGAAAATTGGCAATACAAAATCAGTAACAATGCAGTACAGCATTTATTAAATTATGCAAAAATAAAGCATATTAACAATATAACAAAGAATAGGAAGGAAGAAATAAAGTGTTCTGGTTTTACCACTGCATATAGTGTATGTTAGTAAATTAGTTCAAGGAAGTTAAAGATGTATAATATAAATCTTAAGAATAACTAAAAATATTAGTAAATATGTAAACCTAATAAGCTAATATATAACATTAAGTGAACTGATGGAAAGTATTGAATTAATCCAAAACATGGCAGAAAATGAGGGAAATGGTGATGAACTACAAATAGCACAAATAGAAATAAGAAACAAGAAGGGAAATTGAATCCAAACCATTTTAGTAATCATACTGAATGCAAAGGATGTAAAAAACAATAAAAAAACAGAACAGTCTAGTTGACTGTTATTAAAGAGGCTCAGCTCTATTCTATCTAAAGGAAATTCAATTTAATTGTAAAGACAAATCACATGAAAGGATAGGAAATGATATATCATACTAACACTATCAAAAGAAAAGTAGAAAGGCAAACAATGTCAAAGTATAATTCAGAGTGATGATTTTTACCAAGAATAAAAGGATTATTTCATAATGGTAAAGAGTTAATTTATCAAGATGATAAACAATTTTAAATGTTAATGCATCTAACATCAAACTTCAAAGACATAATACATGATCCTATGCAAATAAAAAGAAAAATAATTCCACTAATTAACTGAGTATATCTCTCAATGTTTTTTAAATTGAATAGACAAAAAAGTACAGGTTTACAAGGCAGTAACTTCACTAACAACTTATCTAATCTACTTGAAACTTTTGTAATAGTCCATTCAACAACATCATAATATGCATATTTTATAAGTACACAAGTAACACTACAAAGTTAAACCATATTCTGGTTCATAAAACAAGTCTTGTTAATGTTTTTGTTTTCTGACTACAATGAAATTAAATAGTATTCAATAATAGAATGACAGCTTTAAAAATCACCAAATATGTGGAAACTAAATTGCACAGTTATCCAAGGTTCAAAAAATAAATTAGAACAGAAAATAGAATTTTAAAAAGCTTAATACAAATTAAAGCATGACAAATAAGTATTTGTAGATGCAAGTAAAGCAGTAATTAGAAAAAATAAGAGCATAAAAGCCTATATTAGATAAGGAGGAAGGTCTCAAATAATGACTTTAATTTTCACTTTAAAACACTTGGAAAGATTGAGCAAATTAAATTTCCAAGAATTAGAAAACAGGATATAATAGATAGCAGAAATTATTGAAATAAAAAAAGGCACACAATAGAGGAAATCAAATATACAAAATGCCAGTGTTTTTAAAAAAATCAATAAAATTGATAAATCTCCAGTCGGATCAGGAGAGAAAGAAAGAGAGAGAGAAAGAGAGACAGAACAATATTCTTAATGAAATAGATCCTATAGACATTGAAGGAATGATAAGGGAATATTTTGAAACAAAAACTCCATGTCATTTGTAAGTTAATTTCAACTACATAGATGAACTAGACAAATCCTTGAAAATATCAAGCTAAAATGTTAGTAAGGAAATAAAATTTGAATGTGTGTGTACATGTGTGGTAAATTTCCCACAAAGAAAACAGATGGCTTTACTGCTGAATTCTATTCAACATTTAAGGGAAAAACAGCAATTATACACTAATACTTCTAGAAAACTGAAGAGACAGGACCTTTCTCAAATCATTTCATAAGGTCAACATATTTCTTATGCCAAAATAAGTCAAAAACACTACAAATAAAAGAAATTACAGATCAGTGATATTTATAAACATAAACACAAAATTTTAAACAAAAGTTTATAAAAACAAATTCATCAAATGTAAAAAGAAAATAAATCTTGACCAAGAGGTTTTGATCCAAGAGTACAATAATTGATTTAAGATTTTAAAAGTCAATGTAAGCCCCCATCTAACAGAATTTTTTTTTTAAATCAGTATTTTTTATTGTGGGGTACAGTTAAGGGTTAGGTATACAAATATGCTTCGTTCAGGCACCCTTGTTGATAAGAGGTGTCTCCCCGTCCCCAGACAGATGTTTACTACCATTAGTCCCATCTCCCTTCCCCTCCCCCACCATAGTTTCCCACCACTGTCAGTCATTTTCTTATGGTAGTACGTTGAATGATCAAGGTCTACTGTATGAGTGAGAACATGTGATACTCAGATCTTTGTTTTTGTGAGAGGTCACTCAGTATTATAGACTCTAGTTCCATCCAGGTTGCTGTGAAATTCAAGATTTTGTTCTTTTTTATGGCTGCATAGTATTCCATCACATATATGTACCACATTTTTTTTAATCCAGTCCTCTTTTGATGGACAGCATGGTTGGTTTCTGGTTCTTGCTATTGTGAACAATGCTGCGATAAACATTCGTGTGCAGGTATCTTTTTGTCAACTTGATCTTTTTGATAGAGTGATTTGAGTTCTTCAGGGTATATTCCCAGTAGGGGGATTGCAGGGTCATATGGGAGGTTGATATTTAGAGCTTTTAGGAATTGCCACACTGCTTTCCACATAGGTTGCACTAGTTTACACTCCCACCAACAGTGAAGTGTTCCCTTTTTGCCACACCCACTCCAGCAACTGTTATTTTTTGAGTTATTGATAATTGCCATTCTGACTGGAGTTAGGCGGTATCTCGGTGTGGTTTTGATTTGCATCTCCCTGATGATTAGTGAGGTTGAACATTTCTTCATGTGTCTGTTGGCTGCTTGGATGTCTTCCTTTGTGAAGTGTCTGTTAATATCTTTTGTGCATTTTATAATGGAGTTGTTTGTGTCTTTCTTTTCAGCATGTTTGACTTCCTTGTAGATCCAAGATGTTAAGCCTTTGTCAGACCTGGAGTTGGCAAATACTATTTCCCAGTCTGTAGGCTTTCTCACTGCTCTCTTGATGGTTTCTTTGGCTTTGTAGAAGCTTGTCAATTTAAAGAGGTCCCACTTGTCTATCTTATCTCTTATGGCTGTGGGTTTCGGGTTTTGTTCAGGAATTGTATGCCAATTCCAAATTCCATGAGGGTCAGCCAGTTTTCCCAGCACCATTTACTGAATAGGTTCTCCTCTCCCCAGTGGGGGGTGGGGGAGGCTTTGTCGAAGATGAATTGGTTGAGAAATTGAGGTTTTGCTTCTGGAATCTCAATACGATTCCATTAGTCTATATGCCTATTCCTATATCAATACCAAGTTGTTTTGATGATTGTAGCTTTATAGTAAAGTTTGAAGTCTGGTAATGTGATACCACCTGCTTTGTTTTTTTTGCTGAGGATTGTTCTGGCTATTCTTGGTCGTTTGTGCTTCCATATGAATTCCTACGGGGGTCCTGCCCCGCAAGGGTCATGAGATTTCCTGAAGGAGAGACGGATAGGCGAAAGACGAAAACATTATACTCGGACACCTGCTTCCTGAACAGATGACAATTTAATGTTAGCTAAGGGAAAGCTTTTATACCATTTGTAACAGGGCAAGACAAAGAAAATTCCTTCATGTACATATCCTCTACAAGTTACCACCATCTAGTGGTCTTAGCAATAAACAAACCAAGAACCCTGTAAACATTCAGACAATGAGTCTTATTCATAAGGCCAAAGATGAAGTTTTAGTCCAAAGTCCCGAATTACAGTCCTTGAACTATCTCCAGAAAGTTTAGCAGTAGTCTTCCTTCTAGGGCTTTATGGCCTTCAGGGTTCTGTAATTGACTTTCTTGTCCAGGTGTCTTCGTTACTTTTCTCTTATCCTGCAGTGCTTGTTTCTAAAGAAAACT
>NW_007232168.1:423222-424786 GCF_000164805.1 Carlito syrichta | reverse complement strand
AGTAAAAACCTTAAAGATAATCTTTATCGTAAGTCAGTGAAAAGAGTGTTATAAATCACCTACATAACTCCTATATAAGTGTTAGAACTTATAATGAATTCATAATAAACTTACTATAAACTTGTGCTTCTTAAAAACTTTATGTCTAAACACTAAACTACATAATTCTAAATCACAAAAGGAGTGAATATACTAATATCATTTATTATTTAAGCAATATCTAGTAACTTATAACCAAGTGAAAGAAAACATTCTTGATGTGTTTCAGAGTTTAACCCTTGCATATGTTAGAAAAGGCCAAACAGCATAGTGGGAAATGGAAAAATGAACCATGACATTTCCAGGTTAGCTGTGATTCTTCACATAAACATGCCATCTTCTTCTTCCACGACTGCACAGAATTTTTTCAGCTTATCAACAGCAAAGACGGAAGACAGAAGGGCCTCAACTGCCCAGACTCGCTTTGTGGTTGGGGGTCCTCAGCGCACCTGGACTTTGTCAATCAGGCGGGCCTCCAAGGCTGGCTCCCAACAAATTCCTGTGTTGTTTTTTCTAGGTCTGAGAAGAATGTTGATGGTAATTTGATAGGTATGGCATTGAATCAGTAGATTGCCTTAGGTAAGATGGACATCTTCACAATGTTGATTCTTCCAATCCACGAGCATGGGATATTTTTCCACTTGTTTGTGTCATCTTTGATTTCTTTGAACGGAGTTTTGTAGTTTTCATTGTAAAGGTCTTTCACGTCTCTGGTTCAGAAGATGCCAAGGTATTTCTTTTTTTGTGTGGCTATTGTGAATGGAATTGTGCTTTTTATTTGGGTTTCTATTTGTTTATTATTGGTGTAAAGAAATGCGATTGTCTTTTGCACATTTATTTTATACCCTGAGACCTTGCAAAAGGTCTTTATCAGTGTAAGGAGGTTTTTTAACAGATTCTCTTGGGTTTTCAAGGTACACAATCATGTCATCTGCAAAGAGAGATAACTTGACGTTCTCTTTTCCTATTTGGATACCCCTGATTGCCTTCTCTTCTCTGATTACTCTAGCCAGGACTTCCAATACTATATTGAACAGGAGGGGTGAGAGTGGGCATCCTTGTCTTCTTCCAGTTTTCAGGGGAAATGGATCCAATTTTTGTCTGTTTAGGAGTATGCTGGCTGTGGGTTTCTTGTAGATGGCTTTTACTACTTTGAGGTATGTTCCCCGAATGCCTAGATGTTCAAGGGAGCGGCCACTGCACTCCAGTCTGGGTGACCGAGTGAGACTCCAACTCAAAAAAAAAAAAAAAATGTCTTGTAGAATTCTGCTGGGAAGCCATCTGGTTGAGGGCTTTTTTTTTTTTTTTTGTAGGTAGTTGTCTTATTATGTGGTCAATTTCCTTGATTGTTATTCGTATATTTAGGGTTTCAATTTCTTCTTGTTTCAACCTAGGCTGGTAGTGTGATGACAGAAAGTCCTCTATTTCCTTAAGGTTTTCAAGTGTGTTTCCATACAAGTGTACATAGTAGCCTCTAATGATCTTTTGTATTTCTTCAGGGTCAGATGTGACTTCATCTTTTGTG
>NW_007232168.1:369269-422769 GCF_000164805.1 Carlito syrichta | reverse complement strand
TAGCATCATACTGTTTAGTGTCCATGTCTTTGTGGGTTTTGGGGGGACCTTGTTGGTGTTAATGTTTGTTTTTATTCCACTGTGGTCCGAGAAGATACATGGTAAAATTTCAGTCCTTTTAAATTTGCTTATGCTTGGTTTATGGCCAATTATGTGGTTGAACTTAGAATACATTCCATGTAGGGACGAGTAGAATGTGTATTCTGTGGTCTTTGGATGCAGTGTTCTGTAGGTATCAATTAAGTCCATTTGGTCCAGAGTCACATTGAGGTTCTGGATCTCATTGCTGCTTTTTTGTCCTGATGATCTGTCTAGGGTTGTGAGTGGGGTATTCAAGTCCCCAGTTATAATGGTGTTAGAGTCAATATTTTTCTTTAGTTTTCCTAGAAGTTGCTTTATGAAAGTTGGCACATCTATGTTAGGTGCATATATGTTTAGGATAGATATTTCCTGTTGATGGAGTGAACCTTTTATCATTATGTAGTGGCCCTCTGTATCTTTTTAAATTTTTGATAGCTTAAATGGTATTTTGTCTGAAATTAGGATTGTGACTCCTCCTTTCTTTTGTGTTCCATTCGCCTGAAAATTTGTTTCTCATCCTCTTACTTTGAGTCTGTGTATGTCCTTTCTAGTGAGATGGGTCCCTTGAAGGCAGTATATTGTTGCCTGGTGATATTTTATCCATTTTGCCATTCTGCATCTTTTCAGTGGTGCATTTAGTCCATTCACATTCAGGCTAATTATTGAAATGTGAGAGTTCATCACTATCATAGAGTTCTTATAGAGTTGTTTTTCTTCCACTTGGTTTTTTGTCTTCCTTTTGGTTTTGGGGTTGATTCATGTGTATTTTATTCTTTCTCCTGTACTCTTGTGAAGAACGTTGTTCCTTTTTCCTTTTTTTTTTGTATTTAGTACTTTCTGAAGTGTTTCATGTAGAGGTGGTTTGGTGGCAGCATAAGTTCTTAGGGATTGGATATCTGGGAAGGATTTTAATTCTCCCTTGCTGATGAAGCTTAACCTGGCTGGGTTGGTTATTCTTGGTTGAAATTGTTTATCTTTTAGGACTTTGAAAATAGGGCTCCAAGCTCTCCTAGGCTGCAGGGTTTCTGTAGATAAATCCGCTGCTATTCTAATTGGTTTTCCTTGGTAGGTGATCTGGCCTTTTTCTCTTGCTGCCTTTAGGATTTTTTCTTTTATGCCTACTTTGTTTAGGTGAATTATTATGTGTCTAGAAGTTGGTCTTCTCATTTGTTGTCTTGCAGGGGTTCTCTGAATCTCTTGTGTTTGAATTTTTGCATCACTGATTAGATAAGGGAAGTTTTCTTGAATGATCTCATAAAAAGTTTGTTCCAGTGTGGTCTCTGTCTCTTTTTTTGCCTCAGGAAGGCCAATTACTCTTAGGTTCGGTCTCCTGAAGTAATCTCTTGAAGGTTTTGTTCTGTCTTTTTGAGTTCATTTTCTGTGTTTTTAAGAGTTTGGGTTTGTTCTATATTTTGGTCCTTACGCTCTGAGATTCTTTCTTCCACTTGGCTAATTCTGCTTTCCATGCTTATCAGTTTGCTATTTATTTCATTCACAGTGTTCTTTATTGCTGTTATCTCAGATATCAGCTCCTTCCTAGTTTCTTCTTGCCTCTCCTCAATTCTTTTTAATCTCTCCACTAATGTCTTGATATCTAGGTTTGTAGTTTGAGACCAGTCATTATGGGGGCTCTTCATTGTTTGCATTCCAAAGTCAGTTTTCTCAGTGTCTGCCCTCCCAGGGGTCTGGGAGGGACTCATATTCTTCTTTTAGTTTTTCTTCATTTGTGTAGATTTTTCTCTCTCCCCCTTTCCCACCCCTTATTTAATTCTGCTTTTCAGGGAAGGTGGGATTGCTTTTGTTTCACTTGTATAATTTCCTGTTCTTCCTTATGAGGGTCCTGTGGCTTTGTTCACTTTTGAGGTTGGAGTGTGGGCTGCGGGCTGTACTTTTTGCAGTTTTGAGGTTTAATTGAGGGGGAGATTGTGATTCAGAATCTACCTGCTGATTCCAGCATCCACCAACAGGTGTATGAGCACACTGGAACCTATTTCCCACTGCCTTATAATCTGTCTGTGCAGCGGTATATAGGTTTGGTCCCTGGATGAAAAGGAGATACAAAAGAGGAAAATAATGGAGGAAGGGGGGATCAATAGGAAGTTAGAAAGAGAGAAGAGTGAGAGGGAAAACAGACATACATACCAACTAACAGGTGAAAAATAGACACAAGGCTGGAGAGAAGTGAAAAAAACACAGAAGGGAAATTCCCTAAAGTATACGGGTAACTACACAGAGACAGACCAATAAAATCATGAAACAGATAGTGTAAGTCAGAAAGCAAACAAAAGTGAGCAAAACATACAGTCGGAATGATAAAATCAAAAGTCAAAATAAGAGATAAGACTAGCTCTGGAATCTTTCCTTAGTGTCTAAGTCAGTTCAGTTCTGATCTCCAACCTTTCCCCTTTTTTTTGTTGCAGGCAGGTAGCCTGCTGTCTGGGAGGTTTGCAACACTTAGTTGTCTCTGTCTGTTCAGTGTAGGGGAAGGGCTTTGTCTCTTGTTTAATGACATTACCTTGGGAAACAAGGTGGAGGCTCTGATAGGTGGGCAGGGCAATGTAAATCTGCCTGGAGAATGGCCGAAGTGGCAGCTTCACTTTCGGCGATCTTTTCTCTCCACTCATCTGGGTCTCTGGGTGAGAGGCACCGGCGATCAGCTGCACAGCTGGGCGCTGGATCCAGGGTGTCACCAGCAGGCTAGGGTGGAGGAGAGGGTCGGGCGTTCTCTCTTCTGGAGCTGGGAGCCTCCAATCGGCACCTTACACAAGCTTGGGGTTCTGTTCCCTTACACAAGCTTGGGGTCACGTACTGAGTGCCTCAGCCAGGGTGGGCCCAGGGCTGCAGAGCTCCAAAGCTCCAAAGGGCAGGCAGTGGCCCTGGGTCCCTCACATGGTACTTCAGCCAGAAATGGGACCGGAATCTCTGAGGGGCAGGTGCCCAGAGCCTTCCTAGGTGACCGGTAGCTTGGTGCTGGGTGCTGGGCGAGACAATGGAGCCAGGGAGGGAGCCGAGACCCGGGGCTACCACGCAGGTGGGAGTCACATATAGTGGAACAGCAGCAGCCAGGGGCCACAATATCTGGCCCTGTATGGGACTGAAGTTCCCTGGGTTTTGTATCAATGTGGCTGGCAGTGGGCAGGGGGCTGCAGGAAGAAAAGTAAGAGTCTTTTTGGGAACTCACATTTGGAGAGTCTCACAAATCTACCTATGCCATCGCCATCTTACCAGAATGCCCCAGAATTTTAAAAAAAACAATGATCATCTCAGTAATGCAGAAAATAATGTGACAAAATCCAACATCAATTGATGGTTAAAAGAAAAAAAAAACTCAGCAAACTGGGAATAGAAAAGGTTTCTTCAACCTTATAAAGAGCATCTGTGAAAAACCTATAGCTAACATAATTAATGGTAAAAGGTAGAATATCTTCCCCCTAAAATCAGAAACAAGATAAGGATACACGTTTGACCACATCTATTCATTAAAGTGCTGAAAGCTATGGCAAGATAAAGCATCTCTGTAAAAGAGAAGTAAAACTATTTTTAGTGCCAGACAATATTATTACATATGTGGAAAATCTTATGAAATCTAGAAAGAAATCTGCTAGAAAAAATGGTTAATAAGTGACTTTGCAGGAGACATGTTAATATACAAAATTAATTGAGTTTGCCAATACTGGAAATGAACAATTAGAAGTTAAAATTAAAGAAACTCTACCACTTACAGTAACATCAAACATAAAATAATAGGAAAAGTTTTGATATAAGATGTGCAAAACCTATATATGAAAATTTCCAAACAATACTGAGAGAAATTTAAAAGACCTAAATAAATGAAATTATACATCATGCCCATGAATCAGAGGTATCGGTAATGTTAAGATGTCAGTTCTCCTCAAACTGATCTGTAAATTCAACCCAAGCTAATCAAATCCCACCAGTCATTTTTGAAGAAATCAGTTAGTTAATTCTAAATTTTATATGGCAATGCAAATAATCTGAAATAGCCAAAAGCCAAAATACTACAAGTCTTAGGGCTTATTATGTAGCTACAGTCATAAGGACAGCATGGAATTAATATAAATGCAGATATGGGTAGATAGATAAATGGAATGAAAGAAATACTTCAGAAATAGACCCACATATACATGGCCAATTGATTTTATTCAAAGTTACTAAGGTGATTCAATGGGGCAAGAATAATATTTTCAATAAATTGTCCTTAAGCTATTGGATAGCTATGTATTAAAAAAGTAAAACCCAAAACTTTCCTTACATCATGTATAAAAAATAACTCAAAATGGATTATGGATTACATACCTAATGAATAAGAGCTAAAAACTATCAAACATCTAGAAGAAAAGATAGAAAAGTTTGGATTTGGCACAGATGATTTAATAGAACATTAAAAAAAACATAAAGTATAAAATAATAACTTGACCTGTATAAAATTGTTAAAGTTCTGCCCTTTAGAAGACTCTATTAGACAAGAGAGAAAAGCAAGCCATGAGCTGGATGAAAATATTTACAAAACACGCATTTAACAAAGAGCCTATATTTATAGTACATAAAACAACACTTCAATTCAATAAGCAAGGCAATTTTTAAAACAGGAAAAATATTTCAACAGACACTTCATAAAAGAGAATGTACAGATGCCAAATAAGTGTGTGAAAATATCTCAACATCAGCCATTAAAAATGCAAATTAAAGCCACAATGATTTAACAGTATACAGTTGCTAGGATATCTACAGTTGAATGGTACCAAGTACCAATCAGAATTGGCAACTGTAGCACACTGTTGGTAGGAATATAAAATGGTATAACCCCTCAGAAAAACAATATGTCAGTTTTTCTGAAAGTTAAACATACCATGTAGTACAGTTTTGTACTACTAGCAATCACTAAAGGAAAACAAAAGCATATGCCCAGATATGTACGTAAATATTTATAGCAGCTTTATTCATAATAGCTAAAACCTGGAAAAAAAAACACAACTGTCTACCTACCCTCTATTTCTGCCCACGTAGAGTAACAAACACATGGTAATATTCTATTGTTTCTTTTTCTTACACAAGAGTTATCATAGTATACATATAGTATTTTGTACTTAGCTTTGTTCACTTGAAGTATGTCATGGAAATCATTCCTATCAGTTCAGAGATTCCTGATATTTTACACAGGTGAAACATACTCTGTTGTGTTGGTGTACTACAACTTATTCAACCACTTATTCCTTTGTGTGTGGAAGTATAATTGTTTCTAATATTCTTTCATTAAAGGCAAAACTATAATGAATAAAATTTTGCACATACATTTTTGTGCTTGTTAAAGATGTATCATCAGGGTAAATTTATAGAAATAAGATTACTGAGTCAAAAGTTATACATGTAAATAATTTTGTTTGATATTGACAAATTTACCTCAGCATTTCCAGCTATGAGAATGCCTGTTTACCTCCCTATTGCTTACCTAATGTTATGTTTTACATTAAATATTGCTAATCCAGTAAGTACAATATGATATCTCACTGTATTTTTAATTTGCATTAAGGAAATTATAAGTAAGGTTGAGTATCTTTTCATGTGTTTAAGTTTTTAAAATCTATTTTTATGAATTATCTGTTTATATTTTTGCTCATTTTTGCATAAGGTTTTTTTTTTCTTTTCAATATTAAGTTTTTTGTGTTAGGAAGTTTAGACCTTCATCTATCAGTTGACCCTTGAAAATGCAAAAGCTAAGGGCTCTGACCTTCACAAAACTTAACTACTGATAACCTACTGATAGACATTCTGTTTAATGAGGTTTGCTAAGTTAGAGGGTTTTTGCATCTATGTTCGTAAGGGCTATTGGTCTGTAGTTTTATTTTTGTTGTTGTTGTATCTTTACCTGACTTTAGTATCAGAGTGATATTGGCTTCATAGAATGAATTAGGAAGGATTCCTTCCTCTTCAATCCTGTGGAATAGCTTCAATAAAATTGGTACCAGTTCATCTTTGAAGGTCTGGTAAAATTCAGCTGTGAATCCATCAGGCCCAGCACTTTTTTGTTGTTGTTGAGAGACTTCTAATTACATTTTCAATTATATTTTGCTACTCAAAATTGATTTATTCAGGGTTTCTATTTCTTCCTGATGCAAGGTTGAGAGGTTGTATGTTTCCAAGAATTTATCCATTTCCTCTGGATTGTGTAATTTGCTTGCAAAGAGGTGTTCATTATAGTCTCAAATGATCTTTTGAATTTTCATCATATCAGTTGTAATTTCTCCATTTTCATTTCTGATTGAGCTAATTTGAATCTTCTTTTTTAATTAATCTAGCTAGTGATCCATCAGTTTTGTTTAACTTTTCAAAGAATCACTTTTTGTTTCATTGATTTTTTTATATTTTTTAATTTCAATTTAATTTAGATCTGCTCCGATTTTTGTCATTTCTTTTCTTCTGCTAGCTTTGGGTTTAATTTGTTCATTTTTTTAGTTCCTTGAGGTGTGATGTTAGGTTGTTGACATGTGTTCTTTCAGTCTTATTAATGTAGGCTTTAAGAGTTGTAAGTTTTCCTCTGAGCACAGTTTTGGCAGTGTTCCAGAGGTTTTGATAATTTGTTCCATTGTTGTCATTTGTTTTGAGACGTTTTAAAATTTTCATCTTGATTTCATTGTTGACCCAAGAGTTATTTAGGAGCAGATTGTTTAACTTCTATGTTTCTGTTTGCTTTTGTGATTTCTTCTTGGAGTTAATATTTGGCTTTATTCCACTGTCTGTGAAAGTGTTGATATGATTTTCATTATTTTGAACTTATTAAGATTTGATTTGTGGCCTATTATATAGTCTATCTTGGAGAATGTTTCATGTGCTGATGAGAAAAATATATATTCTGTTGTTTTGGGATAGACGTCTATTAGTTTCATTTGCTCTAGGGTCTGATTTAACTCCAATGTTTCTTTGTTGACTTTCTGCCTTGATGATCTGTCTGTTGCTATCAGTTGAGTATTAAAGTCTCCCACTATTATTGTATTGCTGTCTATCTCTTTTTTAGGTCTAGTAAAGTTTGTGGGGTTATTTTATTGTGAAGTTGTGGGGTAGAAGTCAGAAATAGGTATATAAGTAGTCAACATGCAGGTGAAGTTTGAGCCTCCAATTGGTTCTCACTTCCCCTGGTTTAGGATTAGACACACTTTTTGATATTATGGGCACCTCCCCACCCCGAACTCCCCTCCTACTCCCCCCCCCCCCGCCTGGCAGTGTTCTGCTACTGCTGATCCCTCTCTTATAGCATTGTGCTAAATGTTCAGGATCCACTAATGAGTGAAAACATATGGTACTTAGTTCTTTGTTTCTGTGATAGATTATTGAGTATGATGGTCTCTCAATTCATCCAAGTTGCTGCAAAGTCCATAATTTTTTTCTTCTTTATGGCAGCATAATACTCCCTTGTGTATGTACCACATTTTCTTTATCCAATCCACTTTCAATGGGCACCAGGTTTGGTTCCATGTTTTTGCTATTGTGAATAGTGCTGCAATAAACATGCGTGTCCAAGTGTCTTTTTTGTAGAATGATTTGAGTTAATCCAGGAATATTCTCAGAAGGGGGATTTCTGGGATGTATGGTAAGTCAATTTCCAGTTCTTTTAAAAGTCATGAGTGGACCGGATGTGATAACTCACGCCTATAATCCCAGCACTTTGGGAGGCCAAGGTGAGAATATAGCCTGAGCCCACAACTTCAAGAACTGCCTGGACAACTTGGTGAGACCTCATCTCTACAATAAATCAAAAAAATTAGCCAGGCCTGGTAGCGTGCTCCTGTAGTTCCGGCTAATTGGAAGGCTGAGGCTGAAGGGTCTCCTGAGCAAAGCAGGTCAACTCTGGTGTGGCCATGAGTGTGCCTCAAGCCTGGGTGACAGAGTGAGATTCCAACTCAAAAAAAGAAAAAAGAAAGAAATAAAAAAGTCATGAGTGAAGCACTTTGGGAGGCCGAGGCAAGAGCACTGCCTAAGCTCAGGGGTTTGATATCAGCCCCCAACTCAAGAAAAAAAAAAAAAGACATGAATAGACTCTTCTCAAAAGAAGACATACAAACAGCCAACAAATACATGAAAAAATGCTCAGCCTCACTAATCGTTAGAGAAATGAAAATCAAAACCACTGTGAGATACTACCTAACTCCAGTAAAGATGACCTTTATTAATAAATCAAAAAACAACAGATGCTGGTAAGGATGCAGAGAAAAGGGAACATTTCTACACTACTGGCGGGAGTGTAAAATTTGTTCTATAAAGCTGTGGGCTCTAGCCTTAGGTGCATGCATGTTTAAAATTGTTATGTCTTCTAATTGGATTGATCCCTTTGTCATTATGTGATAGCCATCATTATCTTTTTTACTGTTGTTAATTTAAAGTCTGTTATCTGATATGAGAATGGCTATTCTTACTCATTTTTTGTTTTCTTTTGCACGACATATTTTCCCCACCCCTTTACCTTGAGTCTATAGGATTATTTGTGTGTTAAGTGGGTCTCTTGAATGCAGCAGATATTTTGATTGTGGTTTTGTTTTTTGGTTTTTTATTCATTCTGCCAGTCTATATCTTTTTAGTGGGGCATCGAGACCATTCACATTCAGAGTTAGTAATGATATGTAAGGAACTATTTCATTCATCACACTGGTTGTTTCCTTGTTGTTTTATTCATGTATTTATTTTCTCTATTGTGTTGGTGTTCCGTAAGGCCTGTAAGCTTTATGGTCTCTAGCATTTTTTACTAGTGTATTATGACCTTTTGTTTCAGTATTTAGAACTCCTTTGAGTATTTATTATAGAGCATTCTAGTAGTGAAGAATACCTTCAGTGTTTGCTTGTCTGAGAAAGATTTTATTTGTCCTTTATTTATGAAACTTAGTTTTACAGGATGCAAAATCCTTGGTAGAGTGTTATTCTGTTTGAGGAGATGGAAGATGGGGCCTCAATCTCTTCTGGTTTGAGAATTCTGATGTTAGTCTGATAGGTTTACCTTTTAGGTAATTGAATATGTTTGTCTCGCTTTTCTTAAAATTCTTTCCTTTACATTAACTTTGCATAACCAAATAGTTATATGCCTTAAGGATAACCTTTTTGCTATGAATCATCTGGGGGTTCTTTGGGCTTCTTGTTCTGAATGTTTAAATCTCTGGCAAGGCGAAGGAAGTGTGTCTCCATTATTCTCTAGAATGAGTTTTCCAAACCTGTTGCTTTCTCTTTTTCCTCAGCAACACCTATGATTCTTAGGTTTGAATGTTTGACATGATCCCACAGTTTTTGGAGATTTTGTTCCATTCTCTTGATTCTTTGTTCTTTATTGTCTGACTTCAAGTTCTGAGATCCTTTCTTCTGTCTGTCCTATTATACTGTTAAACTTTCCACTGCATTTTGTACATCCCTAAATGATAATTTAATTTTCAGAGTTTCAGTTTTGTTTTTTTTTTAAGGTGTTTCTCTCATTGGAGAGGTTTTTACTCATGTCCTGAATAGGTCTTTCAATTTCTTTATGTTGATTTCAACTTCCTCCTAAATCTCACTGAGCAATTTTCTAATCAGCTTTTTGAATTCTGTGTCTGGAATTTCATTATTGAAGAGTCTTTTGGGGATGCTAGATAACTCTACTTTTTTTCAGAATTATTTTTATGATTCCTTCTCATTTTGGTAGACTATTTCTTCTTATCTGACGTAGGCATGGGGTTAATATTTGTTCTGTAGGGTTCCCTTGGTTATGTATAACCTTGGTGTAGTGAGTTTCTCACTTGCCAGTTGTGGCAGTCCTGTACTGTTACCTGTACTGGCTCATAGCATCCTGAATGACCAGAGTGCCTTGGGAAGTGGTATTAGCTAAGGACTGGCATGAGTCCTTCTCCAAAGCTGAAGTGTTATATGAGATGTGATGGGTTGTGCTGTTGATCTTTAGTCATGAAGTGGCACTTGTGAGAGACAGCCAGCTATGATGGCAACTGTGGAGTCTTTCCTTGGTGAATGTTGCTCCAAGGAAGTGCCCAGCCATCCTAAGTGGAGGATGAAGCTCTGAGGATACCAAAGGTATGTGTCTATTTTAAACTTTTGAGGGCATGTAGGGGGTGGAAGAGTTCAAGCACCCTACAAATGTGCACTGTTGGCTACCTTAGTAAGGGTTAGAAAAAAGTTCCAGGTCATAGGACTTTATTTCAAATAACTGTATATTTGAAATAGCTGTTGTGCAGTGCACAGAGAAGAGTTTACATGAGTGAGAGATTGCTGTGATGAGTCCCACCTAGGTGCCAGCCTTAACCTCAGTCATTTCGCCTTCCAAATATCAAAGTGCAAGCAGTCTCAAGACCTCAGGTGTTCTCACAGCAGTTTATCCCAGCTGAGAAATGTCTGTCACCATGGAGTTTGTCATTGGTGCCCATCTCCTACCAGTCTGGCTAGAAATCAGCCACTTGCAAGGGTTGAGTTCCTGGGATGTTGTGGTTGGAACTGCTCTGGGATTTTTTTTTTTCTAACCCACCCCACATGGGCTTTGGCAGAGCATGGCTGTGGTTTCTCATGGCATAGTTTCTCATGAGGGACTGGAGTTCTGCAAGGCTCAGGGAGCCCTCCAAATCTGCAACAGGAAGACAGAACTCTTGAAATTCCCTCATTCACCTTTCCCACTACATCCACAGGTTGTCGGTGGTCTGCAGTAATCCTGGTGAGAGACTGAAAAGTTCCAGCCCAGTTCAATAGATTTTTTTCTTTTCTTGCACTATGTGGTTATTATCACTTCTCTGAAGAGTTGTGGGACATGCTGCTGGTCCTGTTCCTCTCTGAGTGCTACAGAAACTTTCTCTATCTTGGTTTACTCCATAGGAGAAGCACACTCTACATGCCTTAAGTCAGTCATCTTAATCCCTTCCTTGTGATTTTCTTTAAATAAATTTTTTTAAATATGATCCTGTA
Source organism: Carlito syrichta (assembly GCF_000164805.1). Lineage (NCBI taxonomy): Eukaryota > Metazoa > Chordata > Mammalia > Primates > Tarsiidae > Carlito > Carlito syrichta. Next base: position 411,750 of record NW_007232168.1, on the reverse strand, counting down.
ATTCACTTTGGGAATACAACCAGAAGAACTCAAATCATTCTATAAAAAAGATACCTGCACACATATGCTTACTGCAGCATTGTTCACAGTAGCAAGAACATGGAAACAACCATGCTGCCCATCAAAAGAGGACTGGATAAATAATTTTTTTTGGAAAGAGCACTGAACGTGAAGAAAAGAAATTCTAAATTGGCAACATCATTGAATATTTCAACTTTTCCAAGGAAACACAATCTCTGCATTTTTAAATTTTTTTAAAAAGGGAAGAATTAAATGAAAAGGATCTAAGCAATAAGCAAAATGAAATCCATCCTTTTAATTTTTATGTTCAGTAGGTGAGGGGAAGAGGACGTGGGATAATAGGTCTTGCTGCTCAGGCATGCCAAAGGTAGAAGAAAGTCCGTATACAAGTAGACTTGTGCAGTTCAAGAGTCAGTTGTATATATAATGCAAATATTTTCTCGTACTTGTCAGTTGCTTAACTTTTGTTATAGTTTTTAAAAATAATGACAAATTTTATTAAATTCTATGTAGTCAAATTTAGTCATTTTAAAATTATATTTGGATTTTGATTCATATTTAGAATATATTTCTCTATGCCTATATTACAGAGGAATGCATTCTAAATTATATACAATTTATACTTAAAGAGGAATAAACCATATGCAAATGTTTTTATTTGCTCCCTCTATGTTTTGATGTTTTACTGTTACTTTGCTGATCCATTTAGAGATTATTTTTATGGATTGAGTGAGGGATGGATTACAATTTTATTTCATATAACTAATCGCTCCAGTGCCATTAATTAAAAAGGCAATCATGACAGTGATTTGAGATGCCACTTTCATCATGTACCCCATAGAAGTCAGCATTAATTTAGCTCAACTTTTGTGGTTTTTGCTCTATTCTACTGGTCTTTCTACTCTTGTGCTGGCGCTGCACTTTCTGTAAATTTAGATTAACATATATTTTTATGTTATTTTTATGTTTTATATCTGTAGGATTTACTTTTCTCTCACCAACTTACAGAAATGTCTTCACCAAGTTTATATTTGCTCCTAAAATACTGATTTAAAATTGTGTCCAAAATTTAGCATTTTACTCATTCCTTCCCTTCACACCATGTGAGTCTACTGATTTCTTCTGAAACCTCTGCTACTGAAAAATAGCAATCAAGGGATTTCATTACTTTAGAATAAAATAACTTTACACAAAACAAATAATCACTCTATGTTTGATGACATTGTCAGTACTGAAGTAACTCCTGAATATCATTCTTTTCCATACATACATAGTGCAAGGTGGTTCAGCTGCATTCAACAGGGGCATCTAGAATAAGAAATTAAAACCTGGTGCTTGATGGTGAAATAAAAAATTTGGAGTAGAGAAACTATCAAGTTTCTTTCTTGGGGTGTGTAAATTGAAGGAGTCTGAAAATATGAACACTCATGGCTTTTTACTTATTTATTGATGGACGATGAAATTGCTTTTTCAGTTGACAATAAGCAAAAAGAGTGGCTGAGTAAGCTATGATGATAGGCAGAAGAGAAATTTTGGGATGTTCTTTCCTTCAATATTGGCTGACTTGACAAGTGTCATGAAATACTGATTGTTTAGATTAAGGTGTTAGATACAAGCATACCTCATTTTCTTTGCTTTATTGCACTTCACAGAAACTGTATTTTTTACAAACTGAAGGTTTGTGGCCACACTTCATAGAGCAAGTCTATTGGGACTGTTTTTCTAAGAGTACATAGTCACCTTGTATCTTTTATGTCACATTTTGGTAACTCTCACACTATTTTAAACTTTTTCATTATCATTGTATCTGTTATAGTGAACTGTGATCAGTGGCTTTGATGCTACTATTGTAATTGTTTAGGACACCACAAACCATGTTGATATAACACTGAGCTTAATTGATAAATGTTGTGTGCATTCTGGCTGCTCTACCAATGAGCCCTTCCCCTTTCTCTCTCTCCTCTTCTATTCCCTGAGACAAAGCAACATTGAAATTAGGCCAATTAACAACTTTACAAGGGCCACTTCTAAAATTAGAAGTGAAGTTTGAAGATGTGACTAAATTGCGGTACTCTCGTGAAAAGTTAAATGGATGAGATGCTGTGTCTTATGGATGAGCAAAGAAAATGGTTTCTTAAGATGGAATCTACTTCCGGTGAAGATGCTGTGAATGTTGTTGAAATGACAGCAAAGAACTTCGAATATTACATAAACATTGCTCGTAAAGCAATAGTAGGTTGCAGAGGATTGACTTCACTTTGGAAAAAAGTTCTACTGTGAGTGAAATTATATCAGTTAGCATCGCACCTTTAATAAAGGAAAAGTCAATCACTGTGGCAAACTTCCTTATCATCTTATTTTAAGAAATTACCACAGCCACCCTAGCCTTTAGCAACCACTACCAGAATTAGTTAACAGCCATCAATATTGAGACAAAACCCTTCATCAGCAAACAATTATGACTCACTAAAGGCTCAGATGATTGTTAGCAGTTTTTAGCCACAGAGTATTTTAAATTAAAGTATGTACATTTTTAAGATTTGCACACTTAATAGCCTACAGTATAGCATAAACATAATTTTTATATGCACTGGGAAATCAAAAAAATGTGAAATATGTGTGATTCATTTTCTTGTAATTTTTGTTTTATTGTAATGGTCTAGAACTGAACCTATAATATCTCCAAGATATGCCTGTATTTTCTATTTTTTGTTCATTTCTAAGAAATCATGTATTAAATTCCTTTTGACATTTGCTGCTGGGGGAAAAAAAGTATTTGCTCTTTCCTAGACTATATACACTACATCTAAATAATCTCATAAGCTGCATCATATCCTTTTGTTAGGGGGTTAGAGGGGGTATGAGTTACAACCAAGCAAATAAATAATCTTATTTTTTATGATGCCCAGAAATAGGCAAATATTCCCTTATTTGATCTAATCACTGAAAGGAGTAGTGTGATAGTACAACAAGAACAGATATATTTCAAGAGAAAATTAAATTGACTATGAAAGGTAAAATCAAGCAAATTGATTATTCTGACACAAAAAATCAAAGACATATAAAAACTGATATCCTTATTTAAAAAATACTTCTTCAAAAACTTTGTCCTAAGTTTTAAATTCACTAGAAAATAATTAGCCAAAATGTTAAATAAGTAAGTTAAACCTCTTATTTTTCTATCAACAGTGGTAGAGGACAGCTTTTGAAGCTGTTGAATACAGTATCAAGATTAATGGCAATATATAAATAACTGATTATGCCTACTTGCTACTGTGAGACGAGACATGACACTTGATAATTAAAGTGTCAGTGAAGTCAAGAAGATTGGTAAGCCTTGTGTAAAGAAATTATTACTCCAAGAGTTGTTAATTATTCATGTAAATGATGTCATTAAAAGATGTGTATTTGCCAGAGATTTTACATAAGGTCACATAAATATTTATACTACCAGGCTTCTCAACACAATTTTATGGTCAAATCTGTAGAATAAAATGGATAAACATTGTAAGAAAGGTTGTGTTAATGTGTCAAGAACCAGAAGAAAAGTCCCAAGGTTATTTTGGGGCCTTGAAAGGTGACTTCTTTCTTCCTATGTCCTTTATTCTAGTGAAAATTTTTTCAACATGGAAACAAAACATGTGTATTCATGAGAGATGGCATAGGCAGGAAAATAAGAAAGCCATATGCAGTTTGCATTTTTTCACATGGTAAGTAAACCAGAGAATGGTGAGAGACAATGATAGTGAGATGGACAAAATCCAGATCAAAGAGATTATGCCAGTCATGTAAAAATTAATTATTTCTTTCTTTCCTTTTTTTTTTTTTTTGAGTCGGAGTCTCACTCCATTGACCAGGCCAGTGTGCAGTGGCATGCTCACGGTCACCCCAGCGATGACCTGCTGGGCTCCTGTGATCCTTCCCCCTCGTGTTTTCCAAGTAGCCAGAACTGCAGGCGCCCGCTACCATGCCTGGAAAATATTTTGATTTACTGTAGAGATAAAGTCTCACCAAGTTGCCCAGCTGTTCTCGAACCTGTGGGCTCCATCAGTCCTCTCACCGTGGCCTCCCAAAGTGTGGGATTACAGGCTTGAGCCACCACAACAAGCCATAAAAATTAATCATATAGTCAGTACTAATAACCAGTTTCTATTGAATGTTTATCGTTTTTTGATATTATGGCATACTTTTACATATATAATCTTAAATCCTCACAATCCAAGTAAGAAATTACAATTCAGAGAAATTAAGCAAATTCTTAATGACAATGCTACACTGCAATGAGAGTCACTGAAAATATTTAAGCAAGAAAATGATGTTGTTGCACATATATTGTTTGTCCTCTATTATTGACCCTTAATAGGTTGATTCAAAGAGTATTAAAGCTAAAATGGGCCTTAGAGACCATCTAGCCCAAGGATTTAAAATTAAATGATAAGGAACTGGAGCCCAAAGAGACAAATTAATCTGCTCAGATCATACATTCATGGTACAGTACAATTGGAATCCAGGATTCCAGATTTATTCTGCATCTTTGTGTCATACTTCTCCTATTAACACATTCTTCCTGGCTTTGTTGTTGGGGTTAGATCATCAGTTCAAACCAATTGAAATGACTCCAACACTGATCTTAATGATATTTCCTTCTTCCTTTCTCATTTTTCACATTTATTATATCTGTTGTTCAATTTAAGACAGAAAAGAAGCAGACATTGGTTTTCCATTATGTGGAATTAGAATAGTTGGCATTCTTTCATGCTCATTTTGTCATTTCAGATATAATTACTTTCATCCTATTAGAGCTTGTAGACTAAATTCCTGATAATTACCTCATTAAAGATCACTCTTCTAATAAGCTCCCTTGCAAGTTGTTGAGAAGGCATTTTTGAGACGGTGAAGGGAAAAAATTATGGATTTATAAACCTAGATAGCAAGGCTTATAATCTAGTTTCATCACCTAAAGCTTAAGTGATCTTGGATAAATTTCTCAAATACTTTGTTCAATTAGTGGTAACATTGATATCATCTTTCCCAAAGTCTTGTATTAAAATTCTTCCTTGATGATAGGTTCTTTTTTTAATGTTCAGCAAGTGTAACTTTGTACTCATGGACCAAGCTCTCCTTGTTCCCACCTCCACATTATCCTTCCAGTCTCTGGTAAACACTAGTCTACTCTCTAATTCTATAAGATCAACTTTTGAAGATTCCACATACAAGTGAGCTCATGAGGTATTTGTTTTTCAGTGCCTGGCTTATTTCATTTAACATAATGTCCACCAGGTTCATTCATGTTGCTGTGGATGACATTGTCATGTATCCTATTATGTGGATATACTATATTTTCTTTACCCATTCATCTATTGATGTACACATAGGTTGATTTCATATCTTGGCCATTGTGAATACTGTTGCAATGAACATAGGTGAGCAGATATCTTTTGAACAAAGTGATTTCATTACTTTGGCTATATACCCAGTAATGGGATTGCTGGATCATATGGGTAGTTTTAGCTTTAATCTTCTGAGAACCTCTCTACTGTTTTCCACAGTGGCTATGCTAATTTACATTCCCATTGATAATGTATAAGAATTTCCCTTTCTTCACAATTGTCATTTTTTTTCTTTTTGATAATTGCCATTCTAACTGGAGTGAGATGATTTCTAATTGTAACTTTGACTTACATTTCTCTAGTTATTAGAGATGGCGAGCATTTTTATTAACTTTTTGGTCATTTGTATGTCTTCTTTTGAGATATGTCTATTCAGATCTTTTGCTCATTTTTAACCAGATTATTTTTTTTTTGCTATTAACTTGTGTGAGTTCCTTATATATTCAGAATATTAACCCTTTTCAGATTAATAGTTCAAAAATATTTTATCATATTATATAGGTTGTCTTTTCACTCTATTTATTTATGTGCAGTTTTTTAGTCTGGTGTTTTTATTTGTGTGTGTGTATGTGTGTGTGTTTGTGTGTGTTTGCCAGTGCTTTTGAGGTCTTATTAAAAAAAATTCTTGCCTGCCCTAATGCCATTAAGTACGTGTTTTATGTATATTTCCTTCTAGTAATTTCATAGTTTAGGGTCTTACATTTAAATCTTTATTCCTTTTAGTTGATTTTTGCAAATATTGAGAGACAGGTATCTGTTCATTTTTTTCAGCACCATTTATTGAAGAAACTATCCTTTCCCCAGTGTATGTTCTTGGTGCCTTTGTCAAAGATCAGTTGGCTGTAAATGAATTTATTTCTGGGTTCCTTATGCTGCCTAAATGCAAATTTTTATGCCAGTACCATGTTGTTTTGGATACTATAGCTTTATAGTGATTTTAAAGTCAGATAATTTGATACTTACAGTCTTTTTTCCCCCTCAAGATGGCTTTGGCAATTTCAGAGTTATTTTTATTCCATACAAATTTTAGGATTCTTTTTCTGTTTCTGTAAATAATTTCTTAGATTTTTAAATAGGGATTACATTGAATCTGTAAACTGCTTTGCATATTGAAAAGCTTCTGCAAATAAAAAGAAACCATGATGAGAGGAGGGAGACAGCCCATAGAAGAAAAAATTATTGCCAACTGTATATCTGACAAAGGCCTAATATACCAAATCTACAAGTAAATCAAACGTGCTGAAAAGAAAAAACAACAAACAATCCTATTAAAAAGTGAGCAAAATATATAAATAGACACTTCTCTAAAGAAGTCATACGAGCAGTCAACAGATACACGAAAAAAATGCTCAGCTTCACTAATCATCAAAGAAATGCAAGTTAAAGCCACATTGAAATACCACTTAACTCCAGTCAGGATGACCATCATCAGTAATTCAAAAAACAACAGATACTGGAGAGGATGAAGGGAAAAGGGACCACTTCTACACTGTTGGTAGAAGTGTGAACTAGGACACCCTTGGTGGGAAACATTGTGGCAATTCTTAAAAGATTTTAAAATCAACCTTCCATACAACCCAGCAATTCCCCTTCTGGGAATATACCTGGAAGAACTCAAATCACTCTATGAAAAAGATACCCGCACATGCTTGTTTATAGCAGCATTATTCATGATAGCAAAAACATGGAACCAACTGTGCTGCCCATTGAAAGGGGACTGGATTTTAAAAATGTAATACATATACATGATGAAATATTATGCAGCCATAAAGATGGACAAAATTATGAACTGCACAGCAACTTGGATGGACTTACAGTCTATAATACTCAATGTTCTATCACAGAAACAAAGAACTGAGTACCATATGTTCTCACTCATAAGTGGACCAATGATTGTAATACTATAAGAAAGGGATTGGCAGTAGTGGGAAACTGCTGGCAGGGAGGCGGTACACACTTCATCAGTAAGGGTACCTGATCTCAAGCCAGGTGAAGTGGGGACCAAAGTGAGGATCAAACTTTACCTGTACAATTACTATTTGTTTACATGACGTACCCCACATCTTTAAAATAAAAAAAAGAAAAGAAAAAGAAAAAAGGTAATTCATTTAAGAAACATATGTCACATAATCACTTTGAATTAAGTATTAATGCAGGCAAAGTGGCAAGTGTGGCAAGGCTCCAGAAATTTTATATTTTTATTACCGAGGTTGTAAAGACTCTCAGAAAGATTTAACATAGAAATAATTTTTGAAGCAATGCTCAACATTACCTCTGTTCATTAAAATGATAACAACAATTTTTTCTGCCCATTGTGCTACCTAATTACCATCTGGTTTAGAAATCTATAAATCACTCTGGCACCAGGAATTGTATGTTGTAACATGCCCTTTGTACCTGTGCTACTGAAAATAGGGAGTGGCAATAGATAACTTTTCACAAATAATTTGAATGTTGTCTAACGTAAATGTTCTAGTAAAAACTGCGTGACAATTTTTAGATAAATTTTGCCTACTTGGAAAGTTTGAAAAATTGTAATTACATTTACAGTTAATAAAGTGATTATTTCAACAACAACAAAAAAAGGTATAAACAGTTTAACAATATTCATTTTTCCAATCTGTGAACATGAGGTATTTTTTTTTCATGTATTTGTGCCCTTTCAATTTCTCATCAAGTTTTGTAATTTTAGTTTAGAGATCTTATACCTCCTTGGTGAAATTTATTCTTAGATATTTTATTTTTGCTTCCATCTATTATAAATAAAATTGCTTTTTTATTTTTATCAGATTGTTCATTATTGATATACAGAAAAGCTACTGATTTTTTGTATGTTGATTTTGAATCATGTAATTTTACTGAATTTGTTTATTAATTGTAACTTTTTTGGTACAGTCTTCAGAGTTTCCTATATATACAAATATGTAATCTGCAAACAGGACCAATTTGGTGTTCTCCTGTCCAACTTGGATGCTCTTAATTTTTTTAATCTTGCCTAATTAATTTGACTGTGACTTTCAGTACTATGCTGAATAAAGGTGATGAAAATTGGCATAATTTTCTTGTTTCAAATTTCAGAAAAAATTCTTTCTTTTTCTTTTCTTTTCTTTTTTTTTTTGAGTTGGAGTCTCACTCCGTTGTCCAGAGGGGAGTGCACTGGCCGCTTCCAGCCACCACAGCCTTGACCTGTAGGCTCCGGCCATCGTTCCACCTTAGCCTCCCAAGCAGCTGGAACTACAGGCACGCGCTACAATGCCCGGCTAATTTTTTAATTTATTGTAGAGATGGGGTCTCACCAAGTTGCCCAGGCGTGTCTCGAACCCACAGGTTCAGGCAATCCACTCACCTCAGCCTCCCAAAGCGCGAGATTACAGGCCGAGCCACTGAGCCCGGCCGAAAAAATACTTTCACAACTTTTTCCTTTTCTGTATTATGTTATCAGTTAGTTTGTCATATGTATTCTTTACTGTGTTGAGGTATGTTTCTTCTATACCTAATTTGTTGTTATGAAGGGAGGTTTAATGTTATCAAATGCTTTTTCTGTCTGTTAATATATCACATAATTTTTGTCTTTCATTCTCTAAATATAATCCATTACAATTGTTGATTCACAAATGTGAACCATCCTTGCATCCCTGAGATGAACCCCACTTGATTGGGGTAGGGTTCTTTTTGATGTGCTATTAAATTTGGTTTGCTAGCATTTTGCTGAGGGTTGTTACCTCTAATTTCACCAGAGGTATTGGCCTGTAGTTTCTTTTTGTACTGTTTTGTGTTCTTTTCTGGTTTTGTTATCAGGACAATGCTAGCACCTTAGAATGCATTTGGAAGAATTCTCTCTCCTCCTTCTCCTTCTTCTTCCTCTTCTTTTTTTGAATTGTTTGAGATTAGTTGATATTAGTTATTCTTTAGATGTTTGGTAGAATTGAGCAGTGAAGACATCAGGTCTTGAGCTTTTCTTTGATAGAAGACTTTTCTATTACTGATTCAGTTTTGGTACCCATTATTCATCTATTTTCTACTTCTTAAAACTCAGTCAAAGTCAACATGGAGTGTTAAAATCTCTATTATTTTTGTATTGTGGTCTATCTCTCTTTTTAGGTCCTTAGTATTTGCTGTATATATTTAGGTGTTCAAAGATTAGATACCTATATATTTATAACTGCTAAATCCCTCTGCTGTATTGACCCCTTTATCGTTATATTAAGACCTTTGGGTTTTTTTGTTTTTTGTTTTTTTGGTGTTTTTTTTTTTTTAGGTATTTTACTTAAAGCCTGTTTTATTTAACATAAGTATAGCTACTTCTACCTTTTTTATTTTTGGGTTTCTTTTTATGTGGAATATCTTTTTTCCAACTCTCCACCTTCAATCTCTGTGTTTCCTTACAGTTAATTTAGGCAGTGTGTAGCTGCAAAGAAAAGAAACAATAAAAGCTGTACACTTTAAACTTCCTCTGGCCCTTTGAATTTTGATGCTATAGTCTACATCTTCTTATATTGCTTATTTCTTTACAAATTAATAACAAATTAAAGTTATGATGTTTAATAGTGCTGTGTTTTAGTTTTCTTACAAAAGATATGTCTTTTCTCATTATAATTACAGTATTAGGATAAGTATTAAGGTAAGTATATTTTGTCTATATACTTACTTTTACCAATGAGTTTTATACCTTCAGAGGTTTTCTTGCTATATTTTAGCATCCTTTCTTTCAGTTTAAAGAACTCTCTTTTTGCATTTCTTGCAGGACAAGTCTGGTAGTAATGAGTTCTCTCAGCTTATGTTTGAGTGGGCACATATTTATTACCTTTCTAGCTATCCCAGACTATATTGTTGGTTGGCAGTGTTTGCGTTCTTTGACACTCTGAATATATTGTCCCACTCCCTCCTGGACTGAAAGCTTTCTGCCAAGATGTCTCATGCGAAGTGTATTGGAACTCTTTTGTATGTTATCTAGTTTTTTTTTCTCTCACAGCTTTCAGAATTATTTGACTTTTGGGAATTTGATTATAATATATCTCAGTTACTCTTATTTGGATTGAATTTGATTAAGGGCCTTTGACTTTCATCAGTCTGGATAGTCATATCTTTCTCCAGGCTTAGAAAGTTTTCTCTGATTGTTTATTTGAATATTCTTTCTATCTCTTTGTCTTTTTCAGCTTCCTCATTAACTCTAATAACCCCCAAATTTGCTCTTTGGTGCATCCAATAGATCCTGTAGGCTTTCTTTGTTCCTTTTAATTCTTTTTTCTTTTTCCATCATTGTGTATTTAAAATAACTTGTCTCCATGTTTATATTTCATCCTTTAAAAAGTTCTGTTAATGTCCTTTGTCCACTTTTTTTTAGAAAGCAGGATTATTGAGAGGACAGAAAGGTTCCCACAGTGGGAGGGGACCCAGGGGGTTGCTCCTTTGTCCACTTTTTAATGGAGTCATTTTTTTTCTGTTGATTCATTTGAGTTTCTTATGGATTCTGGAAATTAGGCCTTTATCAGATACATAGTTTGCAAATATTTTCTCCCATTCTGTGGTGTGTATCTTTATTCTGTCAATGGTTAATGTTGAACATCACTAATCATCAGGAAAATGCAAACCAAAACCACAATGAGAATACCCCAACTCACAACAGTCAGAATGGCTATTATTAAAAAGTCAAAAACAATAGATGTTGGCAAGGCTGTTTATAAAAGGGAATACATACACTATTGGTGGGATAGTAAGTTAATTCAATTCCTGTGGAAAGCAGTGTGGACATTTCTCAAAGAACTAAAAATAGATTTACCATTTGACCTAGCAATCTCATTACTGGGTGTATACCCAAAGGAGTATGAATTGTGCTACCAAAAAGACACCTGCACTTGTATGTTTATTACAGTACTATTCACAATAGCAAAAATATGGAACCAACCTAGGTGCCCGTCAATGATGGACTGATGAACTGGAGAAAGAAAATGTGGTGTATATACACCATATAATACACACAGCTATACAGAAGAATGAAATTACACCATTTGCAGCAACATGGATGACGCTGGAGTCTATCATGCTGAGTGAGTTAGCACAGAAACAAAATAAAACATGTTCTCGCTCATAAGTGGGAGCTAAACACTGGGCTCACACAGGGACAAGAATGGGGCATTTGATACTACCAAAAGGGGGAGGAAGAGAGGGAATAAAGGTTAAAAAACCATCCATCAGGTACCATGCTTAATTAACCCCTAGGATGTGGGCTCAATAGAAGTCCAAACCTCACCATCATGCAATATACCTGTTTAACAAACCTGCATATGTATCCTTTGAATCTAAAATAAAATTAAAATTAAAAGAAATAAAAATTCAAATAACTTGTTTTCAAGTTAGTTAATTAATTCTTCTGTTTGTTCACTTCTGCTGTTGATACTCTCTACTGTTTGGTTTTTTTTAATTTTGCTTATTGTATTTTTCAGTTCTTGGATTTTTGTTTGCTTTCTATTATAATCTCTGCTAAATTTCTCTGATGAATTTCTAAATCATTTCTCTGTGATTTTTTAAAGTTTATTGAGTTTCCTTACCATAGATATTTTGAATTATTTTTCTGAGAAATCACCCTTCTTCATTATTTCAGGTAAGCCTCTGGTGTCCTATCTGACCCTTTGGAAAGGTCATATTTCTTTTTATATTTTTGATGCTTGTAGAAGTGTGATATTGTCTGCACATTGAGAGTTTATATATTTTTTCTACTCATCACAGTCTGGCTTTGCTTGTGCCCATTCTTCTTCAATAGGCCTTCCAGAGATTCTAAGCAGATTGTAGTGTTTCCAGAGCCTGCTACTACTGCAGTTACCATAGCCAAAGAAGATGCTCTGTGTGCAGGTTTGCCATGGTGCTGATGTCGCTCTCCTCTCCCTACCTTTTTTATTTCCTGTAGTTCACCAACCTACTAAAAAAAGAGGTGGTCATGCGAACGAATAATAAGGCTTAAAGTCTTTGAATACAATACTTAATATATAGCTGAATATTTGGTGATGAAAAATTTTTAATTGTTTTTGAGTGAGAAAACTTGCCATTTTAAAGATTAATTTTCCTCCTAAAGCTATAATTCATGCATTATATAACTTTAGACTAGTTAAGAAAAATGATATAAAATATGGAAAAACACTAAAAGATAATTTTATGTCTTTTTATTCCACACTCAAGCATTAATAGATCCATCCAAAATCTCAGAGAGTATTTAAGAAATAAAGAATTACATAGCAGTAAGAAAAATAATGCATAAATATTTGCTAGATTAAAGACAAAGCCAAAGGTTATCTTATTTTTCAGATTAATATACTTATATTTAGCTTTCTATTTACTATTGATTAGGGTTCTATTCATAGATTCTGTAATGAAAGATTATAAATTTATTAAAATTTTAAATAATTATGAACTTGAACATTTTTTGATATAAAAAATAAAAATTATTTTTGTCCAGTAGAAAATATAACTCCAAAAGTTACAGTATAATCAACATGTAGGATATAAATCAGTTTTGTATTTATTCATTTCTGTTCTGGTTAATTGCTTAAGTTTATAGAATTTTTTTGAACCCATGTTACCACTCTGCTGGCTCCTTCAAATAATTTTTTTAAGTTGAAATGTATTTAATATGTATTTTAATAAAGACCATCTTTTAAAAATCACATTTTGACAGAGTGGATTTTTTATGCTATTGCTTTAAGAAGAATCCCTTGAATATTTCCCTTCAGCTAAAGTCATATAAGGAAAGAGAACCCTTTGATATTCTAGCAATATTTTGTGTGGCATAAACCCTATTGGGTGAGTTGTGGTATTTAATTGACAATGTTTATTCACTCTATATAATATCACCGGTGAGGAAACAAAAATATCTACATAGAAACCAATAACCTCTGAAAATATAAGCCCTGAATTTCAGCATTTCTCTTTTTAAGACTCAGTTTTAATAAATCTGTCTGATCCTATGGCTTGAAGTCAACCAGACTGAGGAATTCTGGCAGAAAAGAAATCAAGGTCATCCAAGGGATACTCACTTAGAATAGTCTGTGCAGGTAAATCAGACTGACTTCCAAGGCTGAGTAATTGTAGAGAAATGGAGTATCAATTTTTTTTTTAAGTGGGTAAGACTAAAATCTTCTGCCCCCCTCCCAATTACTTTCGTCTAGTGGGAGTGCTCTGGAAACAGTCACTTAGCATACAAGGCCCAGTAAAAAACAGTAATTTTGGAAATGAATGGGAGAGTGCTTCTGGATATTCTCCAACAAACAGTCGCTACAGACTGTGAAACAGTTGTTACAGACTGCACTAGCATGGGTTGTTCAGGAGCAGTCAGCTTGATAGCCCAAACTGTCCATATGATCACTACTGCCAAATCTCCTTATAGCTGCCAAGATAACACTATTGGAAAGACTTTTTCTTTGTCCTACTTTTCATACATAACCTGGGAAAGTTCTGCCTGACTAGCAGAGGGACTATTGGAGTGGTGGACACTGAGGACATCGTTAACTATGTGGGGTCTCCTTATAACAGTGACAATGTGTGCCAGTGACAGAAGAAATAGTAGCAGGAAAGAAAATCTACCACCAGACAGATAGAATCTTTTACTCTGAGATATTCTCAAGCTGACTGGCCCTTCTAGACTGAGAAAATTGGGGTGCTTAAAGTATACTCTTTGAGGAGAAACTCATGAAAAAATGGTAGTACATATTTTACTAACTAGAAAGGGTAAAAGGAAAGATGAGTTACTAAAACGAAGTTGAACTTTATGTATTCACAGCTAAAGTTTTAATGTGGACCTATACTGATTGTTATGGGTAGAATTGTGCTCCCCCTTCCAAATTAATGTGTTGAACTCCTAACTCTGCCTCTGAACGTGACCTTATTTTGAGACCAGATCTTACAGAGGTAATCAAGTTAAAATGAGATTATTTGGGTGAATTCTAATCCAAAATAATCTGTTTCCTTATAAAAAGGGAAAATGTGGACACACACACACACACACAGAAAGAGAGAGAGAGAGAGAGAGAGAGAGAGAGAGAGCCATGTGAATATGAAGCCAATGAGAGAATCCTGAAACAAATCCTTTCTTCACAGGTTTTAGGAAGAATCAACCCTACCATTCATCTTGATTTCACACTTCCAGCCTCTAGAACATTGAAAGAAATTGTTTAAGCCACTCAGTTTGTAACATTTTATTATGACATCTGTAGCAAACTAACACAAGTTAACCTAAGCAAGTTAGTTATCTAGACATATAAGAAGATATAAATACATAAAAACTGTATAAAGTATCCATGTATTTTTATTGCATCATGAATATATCGAAGTGTACATTGACAAATGTTCACTTCAATTCCCCCTGTGAGAGGAAGAAATGCACACGAATGATGCAATCACTTTAGAATTTAATTCTACTGCTATTGTTGTCATCTGTCTAATATTTCTTCTTTACACTTCTCTGGACTACAAGCACATGGGTAGTTATACTCCCAAGATTGACTTATCATATCTTCACCTAGCACCATAATTCAACCGGTCATAAAATGTCTTCAAGATAGATGACTTTATTGTCTTCTGAGAAACTTCTCCTTTACCTATTTTACTAATTCAAAATTGATTTTTCTGTAATTTACAACTGAAATGAAAAGTTTTGTTTAATACTTTTTTTAAAAAAATCTTCCCTTCAGATAATACTCTCAATGAATAAGTGTAGATCATAAATCTTAGTATTTTTAGATCTAGTTAATTCAGCTTTATAGAATTGAAAGTCTGGATGACTCAGTGATCAAGACTTAGAAATAGAATCAAACCTTTGCAATTGATAAAATAACAGATTAATGAGTTCTTGTAGCTAAAAGGTGCAATACAACTCACCTAATCTAATTCTTAATCTGATACTTGAATCCTCTTGATAATATGCTTTAAGAATAAAATTAATGAGTCATATTTACCATAACACATTGATTTGCATCTTGATAGAAATAGTAAATGGTATTTGATTCTAAGCATATCAATTTAGAAAAGTAGTAATTTTTTTGCTAGACATGTTGTGTGTCTATAAAGTAACATATCTGGTTTCTTATAAAGTTTATTAATAGGTTTTGCGAAGTTCAATATCTTCAAAGATACCTCATTCTCTTGATTGAATGGCTGACTACCAAGTTAATCATGTAGTAAGGTTAATATCAATAATAAAATGGTAATAATAATACTTATGTAATAATATTACTTTATGATTGTTTAAAATATTAGCATATAATACACTAGATCTGTGCTTTTAAATATAAAGATATGTAGTTTTGACCAATACTTTTTTTAGAATGTTTGGAACTCTGCCTCTTGCATTAAATAGAATGGTGGGATGTGGGTAGCACAAGAGAATCACTGTAGAGCAATTGTTCTTTTAGTCCAAATCTAGAGTATGTATTTCCATGTAGGACTAATTATATCTAAGGCTGATGTTTCATGTCAGACAGGATGTTGTTTCAATGATCACAAATCAAAGTTATCTCCCAGGAACTGTGTAAACTAGCAAGTCCATTATTATATACCAAGCACTGTGAGAAAATAGGTATGAATTCAACTTCATTATATTTGATTATTTTATTCAACTTATAGCACAAATTATATATAAAACAAATAAGACAATACTACATGGGACAACTAATTTATGAATTATATTACCTTGACTTCTCTATTACTGCTACTTGTTTTCCAACCTTTATACCATACATCTCATTAAAAGAATCCATGGTTACAAGAGCTAACATTCAATGTACCAGGCATTATGTACCAGGTGTTGTTCTAAGCACTTTAAAATGTATGTTTGTGCCAGAAAGTGCTGGTTGTACCTAATATCTATTCTCTCCTTTTTCTACAATAGCAGAATCTTCTTCTTTTTTTTTTAATTGCTAGACATGTACATGGATGGTTACCAGAGCAAGGACTTTATTTCTGAGTTCTATTTAACGGGATGTTCATTGAAAGCATGATGCAATTTTTAGACCAGACTTTAAAGGAAAAGTGTCTTTATGTTGGCTATAATGCTGATCTATATGTGTGCCATCTAGTAATAAATGTCATATAATAACGAGACAAAGATTTTTTAAAAACTGGAACTGTGATCACTTCAGAAAGCAAAGCTACCGCATTAGCCTGGAATTTTATGTGATGAAGAAATAACTTTTTATCATGTTAAGATTTCAGAATTTTTAGTTTCTTTCGTGTATAGCTATACACATTTCCTATGAATCAGTATAATCCAGTATGTCTCTATGGAATGGTAGGCCCTTTTTACAGAAAAGTGCATACTCATGCAAATTTTGCTTAAATTTTAGCTTATCCCTTTGCCTTCTGAAGTCTATGCATGTGCATTTGTATCTGAAATTAAAAAACATTAGCATAATGAATCTATGAATTGCTTTGTGTAGTATAGACATATTGACAATATGGTCTTCAAATCCATGAATGTGAGATAACTTTTCATTTATTTGTGTCTTCTTGATTTTCTTTCTTCAATGTTTTATAGCTTTCAGGGTATAGTCTTTCAATTCCTTGGTTAAATTTCTTAATAAGTATTTTATTTTTGGATGCTGCTGTAAATGAGATTTTTTAAAAAATTTCTTTTTATAAAGATTTGTTGTTAGTGTATAGAAATGCTTCTGATTTTTGAATGTTGATATGTAGCCTACTACTTTACTATATTTGTTTATTATTTATAACAAGTTTTTTATGGCATCTTTAAGATTTGTTTATTTTTTATTTATTTATTTATTTTTTTGAGTTGGAGTCTCACTCTGTTGCCCAGACTGGAGTGCAGTGGCCGCTCCTGGCCATCGCAGCCTCGACCTGCTGGGTTCCGGTGATCCTTCCACCTCAGCCTTCCGAGTAGCCGGAATTACAGGCATGCACTACCATGCCCGGCTGATTTTTTGATTTATTGTAGAGATGAGGTCTCGCTGCCCAGGCGGGTCTCGAACCCACGGGCTCAGGCAATCCACTCACTTCAACCTCCCAAAGGCATGGGATTACAGACTGAGCCACCGAGCCTGGTTTAAGATTTTTTTATAGGTAAGATCATGTCATCAGCAAACAGATACAATTTTACTTCTTCCCTTCCTATATAGATGCCATTTTTTTCCTTGACAGTTTGCCCCGGCTAGATAGTTTATAATTATGTTGAATAAAAGTGAAGAGAGTATTGAAATGTCTATGTAAACAAAGCTATCTACAAAGTCAGTCCAATGTCACTTTTTACAGAAATAGAAAAAAAAAAATTGAAATCTGTATGGAACCAGATAAAACCCTGCATAGCCAAAGTAATCCTTAGTACAAAGAATAAAGCTAAAGGCATCACAATTCCTGATTTCAAAGAATGTTATACAGCTATTTTAATATATTCAAAGCAGCATAGCAGTGGCATAAAATGAGACATATCAACTAATAGAACAGAATAAAAGCTCAGAAATAAAACCAAGCATTTAGTTAAATGACTTTTGACCAAGGGGTCAAAAACACACAATGGGAGAAGAACAGTTTCTTCAGTAAATCATGCTGAAAGAACTGAATATCCACATGCAGAAGAATGAAAGTGGGCCCTTGTCACATGTGACACACAAAAACAAATTAAAAATGAATCAAATACTTAAACATAAGATCTGAAACTATAAAGTTACGAGAAGAAAATTTCAGGGAAATCTCCATGACATTGGTTTTTGTAATAATTTTATAAATATGACATTAACAGCACAGGCAACAAAGGCAAAAATAGTAGACATATGAGATTGTATCAAATTAAATGCTTCTACACAGTAAAGGAAACAACAGAGTAAAGAGACAACATACAGATTGTTAGAAAATATCTTCAAACCATATATCTATTAAGAGACTACTAGTCAAAACATATAAGGAACTTAAAAAACTCTGTAACAAAAAAAAACCAACAATTAAAAATAGACAAAAAAATCTGAAGATTTTCTCAAAATAAGATATATAAATGGCCAACAGATATATTAAAAATGCTTAACATCTCAAATCATCATAAAAATTCAAATTAAAACCACAATGAGATATTACCTCACACTTGCTAGAATAACTATTATTATTTTTTAAAAAGACAAATGATAAAGTGTTGACAAGAGTATGGAGAAAAAGAAACACTTATGTATTGTTGGTGGGAATGTTGAGTAGTGTAGTTATTTTGTAAAAAAATATGCGGGCTCTTCAACAAAAAATATAATTATCATATGATCCAGCAATCTTACTTCTGGTTATATATCCAAAGAGATTGAAATCAATGTTTCAAAAAAGATATATTTGTACTCTCATTTTTATTTCAGCATTACTTACAATAGCTAAGCTATGAATGCAACATTTGTGTCCATCAGTGGAAAAATTAATAAAGAAAATGTGACATATAAGGTCAGACAATTAAGTTCACAAACTCAGCTTAGAAAAAGTGCTACATACATCAGTGCTGACTATCACTGTGGTCACCTTGTAAGTACTCCCCTTAGAGAGTTATGCACAGATGCCAGTGCCTAGTTCACCCATCAAAGCAATTTTGGAACTCTTTTTAGAGAGGACCATCAGAGCTATTATAATCTTACCTGTGATATGATATGTATATGTTAAAACATGTTTGTTTAAAAACTGTACATACAAATATGTATATATACATATATAAAAATTTGTTGTGCATGAAACTTAAACTATTGTCAAATAAACAATCCAAATTGCTTTGTTAGTGATAATGCCTAGAGTTAACCTGTCTGGGGCTTTAGCAACTACCTATTAATACCTAAGACAATCAACCAAATATTATTTTATAAAGTATTAATATTTTATAAAGACATTGACATTTTCTCAATGTTACATAAGACTTCGTTTGTTTATTATAGAGTTGTGGGGTACAAGTGAGGATTTACTACATCAGTAGACTGTATGCAGTTGAAGTTTGGGTTTCTCAGTGGCTCTCACTCTCCTGGTAGTGACCAGATTCCCTTTGTGTTGTCATGTGCACCTTACCCTCCTCTCTCCCTTCCTTCCCTAGCAGTGCCCAGCATCTACTATTCTCACCTTTGTGCTAATGTGACTAGTGATCAGGGCCCAGTTATGAGTGGCATTAAGGTTTTTGTTTCTGTGATAGTTCACTTAATAGATGGTCTTCAACAGCAACCAAGTTGTTGTGAAGGCCATGATTTTGTTCTTTATGGTTATGTAACTGTGTATATGTATCACATTTTCCTATCCAGTTCACTTTCGATGGGCAGCAGGGTTGGTTCTATGTTTTTATTATTGTAAATAGTGCAGCAATAAACATGTGTGTAGGCATCTTTTTAGTAGAGTGATTTATGTTCCCTTGGATATATTCACAGGAGAGGGATTGCTGAATAGTATAGAAAATCAATTTTTAGTTATTTTAAGTATCGCCACACTGCTTTCCATATGGTTTGAACTAGCTTACATTCCCACAAACCATGTAGAAGCCTTCCCTTTTCTCCACAGCAACTCCAGCACCATTTTTTTTTTTTGACTTAATGCTGGCCACCCTTACGAGAGTTAGGTGGTATCTCACTTTAGTTTTGATTTGCATTTCTCTAGTGATTAATGAGACTGAGCATTTTTTCATATGTCTGCTGGTTGCTTATATAACATCTTTTGAGAAATGTCTGTTCATGTCCTTTGCCCACTTTTTAATGGGGTTGTTCTTGTTTTTTGTTTGTTTGTTTGTTTCCTTTCACTTTGTTTGGATTCTTTGTAGATCCTGGATGTTAGGCCTTTATTAGATGCATAATTTGCAAATTTTTTCTCCTATTCTGTGGGTAGGTTGTCTCTTTATTCTCCTGATGATTTCATTTGCTATATGAAAGCTTTTCAGTTTGATGTGGTCCCTCCTATCTATTTTAGCTTTTGCAACTTTCAGTTTTAGGGACTTGGTCATGAATTCATTGCCCACTCTGATGTTCAGAAGGGTGTTTCCTACATTTTATTCTAAGAGTCTTATAGTTGGAGGTTTTTACATTTAGATCTTTGATACATTTTGAGTTGATTTTTGTATATGGTGATAGGAAAGTCTCAAGTGACAAAATCAGTGTGCAAAAGACAGTTGCATTTCTATGCACCACCAACAAGCAGGCAGAGGAACAAATAGAAAACACAATCTCATTTACAATAGCCACAGACAAAAAATAGAATACCTTGGCATCCATCTAATAAGGGAAATGAAAAACCATTACAAAAGGAACTAAAAAATGTTGCTCAAATAAATCAAGGACAACACAAACAAATGGAAAGGAATTCCATGCCCATGGAGTGGAAGAATCGATATTGTCATGATATCCATACTACCCAAGACCATCTACAGATTCAATGCAATGTCCATAAAGTTACCAATATCATTTTTTCTCAGACCTGGAAATGGCAATACAGAAATTCATATGGAAAAAGAAAAGAGCACAAATAGTCAAAACAATCCTCAGCAAAAGGAACAAAGCAGGAAGTATCACACTTCTAGACTTTAAACTTTACTACAAGGCTACAGTAACCAAGATGGCATGGTACTGGTACAAGAATAGATGCATAGATCAATGGAACAAGACAGAAATTCTGGAAGAAACATGATCTCTCAACCAATTCATCTTTGACAAAGCTACCAAAAGCAATCATTGAAGAAAGGAGACCATATTTAGCAAATGGTGCTGGGAAAACTGGCTAACCACATGCAGAAGAATGAAACTTAATTTTACATAAAATTTTAAAAGAGCATTTGTAGAAGATATCCTTGCTTTTTTATTAGTATTATATAATCAAAATATATAAATGAAAATAGTATGTCTTTTATGCATAGACAGATTTAAAACTTCCTTAACCTATCCTTTTGCCAGATTGCTGCTCCAAAGATCATGCTGTACAGGTATTTTAAGCTTTCGATAGGAAAGATCTGCTAAAAAGTTATCAAAGCAAGGGAAAGTTGGTTGAGAAAATATGAGTGCTTGGCATCATAGCTTAGACATATAAGAGTTTGCATTCCATTTTTCTTTCTTTTCTTTCTATTTTCCATCTCCAGAATATAGAGGAAGCAAAAATCTTTTGAGGGTAGTGGGCTGGGAAAGTGAATTAAAATCTTCCCCATGATTAGGTCAGACAATTCAGACTGGGTGAACAGAGCCTCTGGCCAAGTCAGAGAATATCTGTCTGCTTCAAAGATAAGCAGCTTTAGTCTTTTGATGTTCAGTAAGGGTTTCCAGCTCTAAAATTCTATAATTCCTTTATAAAATCAAAAGATCTCCTAGCTAAGACTCAGAGTGAGATGACAAATATAAAGTAAAAATTGATGAGAATAACATAAACCTTTAAAATATTTAACATTACATCCAAAAATGTGCCCTTTTCGTGAAATTGATTATTAAAGATAATTATAGATTATATATATATAATGAAATGAACTTATAATGCAATGAAAAATGTAATATATGAGGGAGACCCAAAGAAACCCATAATTTACTCACAAAAAATTGTGTATATATCTTTACATATTTAAACTTCAGTCAACTTCAAAGTACTCTTCATTTGATGCAATTTTCCTATTGAGACACTTTTACCACTGCTGAAAACCATTTTTGAACTTGTGAATTTTGATGACTTATAGTGCCTCTGCTATTTTTTTTTCACCTCTTCACATCAGCAAAACGTTTCTCTTTTAGGGCTTTCAGGACCTTTTTCATCCAAAAAATTTTTTTGTAAATGTTGTTCAGGGTGAGATCAAGTGAATAGGGAGGGTGGGCACAGAGATAGTGCCATTTTTGGTTCCCTCCCTCCCCAAAAATCTGCTGAACACTCAGCACAATGTTGACAGGTGTGCTTGTAACTCACCCATCATGAAATGGGCAAAGACATTGAAAGAACCCCCCCCCCCAAAACATTCACTGAAGTCAAATGCAGACTCTCACAACAACACTAGCTGATATACTGATGCCAGTAGATTCCTAGAACACTTACCTATTGGGGGAAGCTTGAACTGCAAGGGGTCCACCCTCCAAAAGATAACTCCAGAGTTTGGTGGGTAATTTCCCTCCTATATGATCCAGACACAACAGAGGTAATTACTAAGAGAACAGTCAACCTGGTGGACTAGATAAGAGTCACTGTAAAGTTTGTTTACTCTAAAAAGGACTGGCCAACTGCACCTATACATGCCAACTGGGGCACTCCATATGAAGAAGCTGGTATGCTTTGCATGCATGCCACAGGAGATTGACTTTATGACAAAGATATCAACCTTCCTTTTTGGACATTGGTTTTGAGAAATCATAAAGGGAGAATGCACTTTTCAGGATTGTTTTCTTGGATTTCCCAGGGGATGCACTAAATAGTCTTCAGAATTTTAAAAAGTTTGAATTATCTATGTTATTATTCATAACTAAACAGTATGCTGTTTATGTTTATTTGTATATGCATAAGAACTCCGAATGACAAGTGCCAGTCTGAATGATCAAAGATAAGATTCCCTGTGACTGGGAAACTGATAAATAGAAAGTGGGGATTGAAACCAGTTCAATTTCCCTATGGAATAGTTATAGGGTTTTTTGTTTTTTGTTTTTAATAAGCATAGTACTTCATCTTCTTAGACTTAAAGTTTGAAATTTATATTTGTTTTATCTGAGTTCTTTTCTCAGGAAATGAACTCTCAAGCCTGTAATAGCAAGAAACTGAAATTCATCTGATCACCACATCCAGACAATAAAAAGCCAAACACTACCTGTTTGCCAACTCATCTTCCTTACAACTTCCAGTTCCTGTCTACCAATTCCTCCTTATCCATCCCTAGTTCCTTTTTTCAATATTTCTGCCCCACTATTATTAACCCCTGACTTCAGTGGGTCAGGAAGACAACTTTGAGAGTGAATCACCCATTCTTCTTGGCTGATATCATCCAAACAAAAAGCCTCCTTCCCTGGCAATATTTGTTATCTGAGAGATTGGCTTTCTGTGCTGTGAGCAACAGGACCCTAAACCAATCCCTGGTACTTCAATAACAAAATTTTATCTCTACTTCAGGATTGTATCTCTGCTTCATGATAAAATATCAGTAGATTCTATACCAAATTCGATTCTCTTATCAGGTGATTTAAAAATGATTTAAGAGTGTGGTGGAAGCACTGAGAGATAAAGAAGGGTTTGAGTTTCAGTGTTTAAAATGAACAAGGGGCTGTTGCTGTCAGAGGAGATCCACAGGGAAGGATGGGAAATCCAGGCAGTTGAAATCCTTTACATCAGTGAGAAGGCAGGTGGGTCTAAACTGTTCCTCTGGAAGTGGATGCAAGTTCCACAGAAGGATGCAGTGAAGAGCTGGCCAGTCAGTCAGTTCCAGTTTATAGAAGAGGGCACACTAGGGAATACCCAGGGGAAGACTGTGGGAAGTTCCTGGGATGGACCCATGTAATGGGACCAGAGCAGAGTCAGTTCTAGAGGAATCATGGAGTTAGGGGTGAGAGGACTCCAGGCAGATGACACCCAAAGACAGTCCTAGATTGGGTTTGGTCCTCATTTTCACATGCCTTCTTTAGGTCTGCTTTTAGTATTTTGGCCACAGGATCTTTCTTTCCCTTGCCTGAGAGACATTGTGGAATAGTACTAAGGGAAATAAACTAATAGACCTAGGACTGCCTCAGGCTGGGAGTAGAGGACAAATGTGGGCTCTAGAGGAATTCAGACTAGGGATCTTTTCTCAGCACTGTCACCTATGATACATATGAACTTGGACACACTACACAGTTCTATGAGCCTCAGGTTCTTTGTAAAGTGGGCTTGATGAAGTTGTTTTGCTCTTTGGCTCATATACACCTCGTGAAGTCTGATTTTTAGAATGTAAGTAATTTATGTAAGGAAACTGACACAAGGCCAGTATATATTGAGTGATAGCTGTTACTGTTATCACTCTTATATTTTAGATGGCAAACACTACAAACCTCTCCTTTTAGAAATTTTTAAATTTTTTATCTTGGAGATATTAAGAAAATACACAGCCCTCTGGGACATGAAAAACCATGTCAGTCAATATGTTTCCATTGCAAGAAAAAGTTATGTACTAGAGAAAAAAGTTTATGTTTTTTTTTTTTAATATCGTGGGTTGAGAGAATCTTTCCCAGATAGATGCAATTCATGCTCCTAGAAAGTGTGTCAAGGACATCCTCATTTACTCCCACTAAAACTCCTATCTCTTACTTTGAATTTGCCAAGTTACACTAACAATAACCTAGTTTAAATATTCTATTAATGGAATGGGATCTACTATGATTTGAATGTGCTGGCTAACAAGGTGTGTACTGGACATGTAATCCCCAATGTATCAGAGTTGGGAAATAGAGCCTAATGAGAGGTGATTAGGTCAAGAAGGCACTGCCCTCATAAACAGATTAATGTTATTATCAAGAAAATGGGTTTATAATAAAATAGTGAGCTTGATTCCCTTTTTTTCTCTCTCGCCCTTTCTCACCACCTCACCTTCTGCAATGGAATAACCTAACAAGAAATCCCTCTATCCAGATGCCAGCACCTTGATCTTGGTCTCCTCAGTCTCCGCCACTGTGAGAAATAAATTTATTTTCTTTGTAAATAATCCAATCTCTGATATTGTTATAATAGCACAAAGCAGACTAAGGCAGACTCTGTCTTTCCCCAGCCAGAGCAAAGAATGCCAGAAGAGTGGATTCTGAGCATCACATTTTAAGACAGTATTACTCTTATTTCTCAGAAATTTGCTGGAGATGATATGCAAAGAACATCTAGTTTGTGCATTATGTTCACCTATACTGGAGTTGGGGGTCATAGGACACCTTCTAGTCCTGCCCAGGTAGACACTTCTCTCTGGTTTTTTTTTTTATGATACCAAACAACTGCTATCAGTTTTCCATTCCAAGGTTTAGTCTTTCAACTCTGGACACATCTTCAGAGGTGATAGCCTCTGCTCTTCAATCTCCAAGCCTTACCTGGCCAAACATTCACTTTAATTTAAAATTGGGCCAGGAGTGATGACTCATGCCTATAATCCCAGCACTTTGGAAAACTGAGGTGGGAGGATTGCTTGAGGCCAAGCGTTCAAGACCTGTCTGAGCAACACAATGAGACCTCATTTCTACAAAAAATCTATAAAAATTATCCAGGCATGGTGGCACGAGCTTGTAGTCTAGTTATTTGGGAAGCTGAGGCAGGAAGAGCACTTCAGTCTAGCAATTCAAGGCTATGGTGAGCTATGATTGTGCCACTGAACTCCAGTGTGGGTAATAGAGTAAGAACCTGACTCAAAAAATAAATAATCAAATAAAAAATTGATTCACACTTAAGAACTTGAAATTTCTCAAGGCTCCAAACTCACTTGCCTCAAAGCATTTACACTTGATATGCTCTCATCTATATACCCCACCAATCACATTCTTTTTCTGTGATTTGTTCTTTAGGTTTTAAGGGGTATTTCACCATAATTAATATATAGCATCTGCTCTTAGAGTCTAGAATTAAATGGTCACAGGTAGGTCTTGTCTATCATGACATTTTCAGTACTAGCACAGAAACTTCCAAGGAACACATGCTCAATTATTCTTTGAAGAATAAATGAGCCAGTGTGCAAAAGATCTAATTTATTACAATGTAATTATATATTTTTAAATAGTCTAAGCATATCCAGGCATGTATCTTTTGAGTCTATATAACAACAAATTAAAAGTGAATCGAGAAGGCAACAATTAGTCATCTTTTACATTTCTCTCTCTCTCAGTGCTATTTGTTACACTGCAGAATTATTTTACATTTCCAAGGAAATGCCTAATTCATGGACATGATACCTTGTTCCAAATCACTAAATAAGATAGTTTCCCTATTGAATTTGCAAAACAATAAATCACTTACTCTTAAATCTCACATACAGAAAAAAAATTAGCAACATCATTCATAAACTTAAGTTCTGAAGCTACTTAAACATTCTATTAAAAGAAACAACATCGTGAAGTTGCAGAAAAAGGGGGACTGCTCATAGTCTATTAGTGGGAATGTAAGCTAGCCTTGCCCCTATGGAAAGCAGTTTGGAGATTTCTCAAAAAACTTAAAATAGATTTACCATTCAGTCCAGCAATCCCACTACTGGGTATGTACCCAAAGGAGTATAAATTGTTCCACCAGAAAGACACCTGCCCTTTTATATTTATTGCAGTACTACTTAAAGTAGCAAAAACATGAAATCTACCTAGATGTTCATCAATGTTAGACTGGTAATGAAAATATAGTACATATTACACCATGGAATATTATGCAGCCATAGAAATCATAAAATAATGTCCTTTCAGCAACATGGATGCAGTTGAAGACCATTATTTTCAGCAAAATCACATAGAGGCAGAAAACCAAATACACCATGTTCTCACTTAAAAGTTCCAGTTTGACAAGGACATAGATGTGCCTATTGGGATCCATTCCCTTCAGGTCAAGACCAAAGTTAAACATTGAGTACACACAAACATAAAGATGGGAACAACAGCAGACACCGTGAACTCTTAAAGGGGGAGGTTGAGAGGGGGACAAGGGTTGAAAAAATAACCGGTTGGACACTATGCACACCATTTGGGTAATGGGCTTAATACAAGCCCAAATCTCACCATCATGCAACATGCCCATGTAACAAATTTGCACATGGATCCCTTGAATCTAAAATTTAGAAAATAATTTTAAAAGGACATAACATCTTTTTAAAAATTATCCAAGGTACCACATAAAACATGAACACAAATGTGTTATATGCTATGTTGTTTTCAGCTCCACCTTCACTCTCCACTGCTTAGAATGTGGACTTCTTTTTAACCACAAAGTAAAGAATCTGCCTCAGATTTTAATAGGGAGGGAGAAGCTGCTAGACAACTCTAGAATGTGTGCTGGCCCCGGTAATAATGTGAGCCCTGGCTGCACCTCAGGGTTTAGCTCACTCTTCTTCATCTCACAAAGCCACTTCATAATGGAATGGGAAGGCACTGGGAACTGTATCACTGATCTTGGTCAAAAACTCAAAAACTTTCATCTTGCTGGTTTCAGCATGGGCTGGTGGGTCCCACAGGAATTGATAGCAGGGAAGATTGCTGTTACTCCAGGTATTTTTCTCTCACCAAATCTTTGGTGAGGACTCCCTGGGCTCCCCCCAAAATAAAGTGCTTCTTCCCATCATAGATCTCCAACATATTTATTAATAGCTTTTCTCAGACAAAATGGCACAGTTACCCTTTGGGAAGATAACAGTCAGGGCAGTAATCAGGAAACCAGTCTTGGGCACATCTCTGTAATCATTAAACTTTTCATCATAGCCTAGCTCCAGTTTGTTGACAAGGATACAGATGTGCCTATTGGGATCTACTTCCTTCAGGTCAAGACCAAAGATCAACTCCAGATCCTCAGAAACTCTCCTTACAATCTCAGGAAAGTGGCTCTTCTACATTTGGATTATATTTCTCAAGAAGTTTCGTAATGGACTCCTCTCTGTAGGACTTCTGGGCAAATTCTCAGTGGCTGCTGGGTCTTGCATGGATCTTGACCTTTCTTCAACTTGATTGTTGACACCTTCATTATATCTTATGTGCAAAACAGCTGCAGAAGTGGTGGTGATGGGTGGGGTTCTAAAGTCCTTGGGGATTGCTAGATGTCTCTTCAAGTGAACTCTGGGAAGTATCATTGAAAAAAACGAAGGGAAAGAGAGGATACTCATCTTTCTCGGCTACAATGACTTGAGAACCTTCTGGATCTTCAGGCTCTTCTTTAGCTTGATGTTGTTTTTCCTGGGTGTTGTTTACCCTTCTGACTTGAGGCATGATGACTTTGTTCAGGTGTAGTAACCAAATGGTTAAGTGATATGGTGACCTGGAGGAGAGAAAATGAGATGATGTGTGCATATTTTTCAGAGAGATACAACTTTGTTTCATGGCTGGCCACCTCTGAAAGTTTTGTGTGCACCTCTGAAAGTTTTGTGTGCACTACTCAAGAAACCACAAGGCTCCTAGCCTCTGATTTGCCTGTCCCCTTAGTACACTGCAAAATTGCTACAGTGTGTCTTAGGTCGCTGCCAGACAGTTCTGCTTGGGAATAACGGGAGTGACAGCAGGGTCTGGTGGGTCGAGGTTTTTGAAGGCCCTTTTGTTCTTAGGTAGGGTTTTTTCTTTATTTCATATTCAGAACTATTATCTTGACTTCTGACAGGTTCTAGGATCCCTTTACCACCTTGATGCTGACCCCTCATTTTAGTGCACCCATCTTCCTTCTACTCTGGTAGGGAAACAGGGAAAAACTCATCTGAGCATGCCTAGCTGGGCATATCCAGGATGATGACAATAGAAAAGCTCTGAGGAACCCTCTATATAAGGTCATTACTGTTCTCATTCTTTACTCAGGGTGTTCACCCTGGATTCTGGTAGAGCCTAGGACTTCACTTTTTAATGACTTGAGACCTAATCACTCAGAGCAAGGCCCTCACATGTCTGAGATACAAAAGGAGAAAATGAGAGAGACTTCAGCATAACATACTTACCCCACCGCCTTTCACTGTTGACAGCATGGGTGAAACTGTCACCCATGTGCTGGCCCTTTTTGGATCTGGAGTGGATGGTTCTCTCAGAACTCAGGATATTTTCTTTAACTCTTCTTAGGGCTTGACACTTTTCCTCTGCTTACTGAAGTCATACTCTTGCCCAATGTCCTCACCTCCCTGAGTTCTCAGGAGAATTCAGAGGGTGCTTCATCAGACCCTGTTTCTGGTCCTGCAGGAATCTGTGGAGCGCCAGTCTTTTAGAGTGGAGGTCCCATCAAACTTTACTCAAGGTCTTTATATTACCTTTGGCAAGGACTAGAAATAGTTCTTTTCATGACTTAAAGCTCTTCACTTTTTAAAGAAAGCAGTAAGGGAATTCAGAATGTGTCACATCTAGCCACTCTTACTTGGGCCTGACAGCAGGGACAGACTCTGTACAAACCTCTGACTTTTAGGGTAGGTGGTTCCCTCAGGTCTCACTCAGTTTCCTCACCTTTGCTTCTGTTAAGAACTGAAACTCTTCCATCTGCTGTCCTGAAGCCATAATCTTGGTCCAATACTGTCCCCTCCTTGAATCTCCAAAGGTAGAATTCAGAAAATATTATGTCAGATGTTCCTTATCTGGAGATTACTAATAGCAGGGGGTGGCTCTGTGGAACCTCCTCTTAACTGGGTAGTGGGTACATCCTTACCTCAGAAAAGGTCTTTATCTTGTCTCCTGGCAAGGACTGGGACACCTCCCTCAGTTGATTTAATATCTTCCTTTCACACCAATTTTTTTTCACTTCCCTAAGACTCCGGAGGTAGAACTCAGGGAATTTTACATTGTCCACTGCCAACATGGGCTTCTCAGGCTCTACAGCAAAAGCCCAGATTGTGTGTGGTCCTTTTGATCTGGTACGGAACATTCCCTCATCTTACTCAAGGTCTTCACCTTCACCACCTGGATGATCTAGGACATTGCCTTTTGCTAGTCTGATGCAGAAGCCTAGTTTAATGCTGTCACCTACCTGAATTCTGAGAATTCAAAGGGCAATACATCAGGTGATCCCTGTTCAAGACTTTCTGGAGCTTACACAGGGGTGGGATTCTGTTGGCCCTTCTCTCTTCTGGTAGAGGGAGTGTCCTCATATCTCATTTTGGGTTTTTGTTTTACTTCCAAACACGGTCTAGAATTCTTTTTTTCTGTTGATTTGAGGCTGTCCTGCTCAGACCAATGCCCTTACTCCTTTGAGAAGTCAAAGGCAGAAGTTGGAGAAGAAATTCCAGCCACCCTCATATGGGACCTCTTAAGGCTAATAGCAGTGTAATTCTTAAAAGTAAGAGGTGGCTACTTTTTTGTAGGAGTGGGGGACTCTGACAGAATTCACATAGAAGTTTGTCGTTGACTCCTGTGGAGTCTGGGACTCCTTACCCTCTTGATCAGATCACCTTGCTTTAAAACAATGCTGTCCTCTCCAACTACCTCAACCTACAATTTCCCATCCCTGAACTTCAGAGGGTGAAGTAAGGAAGTGGCAGGGATTAAATAAGGAGTGGTCTCTGTGCTGGGAAGTTGGTTCTGGATTGGATGATTCTCAGCTTTCTCAGGGTGTTCACTTTTACTTATTTTCTGAAATTCTTCCCTTTATAGGTCTGAGAATGACACTTGGTCAAATGCCCTTACCTCACAGTGACAAGTGGTATAAATTGAATGACAGATCATGTGATAACTTTGGATATGGCTGGTACAGAATCCTTTTTTAAAAAATTTAATCTAATTAAGTTAGGGTTATAACATTAATAAAGATAGAGATTTGAACTCCATATATTCTTGTCACACTCCCCCAATCAATTTAATAAGGAATCGCAACAACTACAATGGTTCTTTATCTACTTGGGAAATGTTTGCCTTGAAGACCAGTACCGTATTTCAGTGACTGGTGGTAACAAAGGCAACCAGACACACACAGAAAAGCCAATGTCTGTTCAGGAACGAAGTCAGGAGCAATGTGAGACAATCTGAGTTGGGGATAACATCTGGATTCTTCTTCTAGACATATTCACACTCAATTCTTTTTTTCCAGAGTCAATGAGGTAATTTGTCTCAGGGAATTCTTTCTTCAAATTTTCTCTCTTTGCAGTTGCACACTCCATGCCACTCACTGGTGCTACCTGTCTTGTTTTAACTGTCTTGAATCACCACCCACTTGTTCAGCCTCAACCTCAGTGGTGGGAGGGCTACATACACAGGGGAAGAAATACACTTTCTTACTAGGCCTCAAGACATCTCTCAGTCATTGAGAAGGATGCACTAAACCACCTGAACAGTGAAGAGATGTACATATATAAGCATATGTTTATATATACACACATATATGTGGCATATTTTGTTGCACAACTCTTATATATGTGTGTATAAAGTTATATGTTTTATATGGTCATTTGTGCAACAAAATTTAAGGAAAATGCTACAATATGAATATAGAAAGTTGACCAATTAATCAAGGCTAGAAACAATCAGATGCTAAAATGAATTATTGAATTGTAACTAATGATTCCCTGAAGAATTATAATTATTAAAATAAACACATTGGCTGGGTTCAGTGGCTCAGCCTGTAATCCCAGCACTTTGGAGGCCGAGGAGAGTAGATTGCCTGACCCTGTGGGTTTGAGACAAGCCCAGACACCTTGGTGAGACCTCGTCTCTACAATACATACATACGTACATACATACATACATACATACATACATACATACATAAAATTAGTCAGGCGTGGTAGCATGTGCTTATAGTTCCAGCTACTTGGAAGGATGAGATGGAAAGATTGCTGGAGCTCAGCAGGTCAACACTGGGGTGGCCATAAGCATGCCATTGCACTCCAGCCTGGGTGACAGAGTGAGACTCTGACTCAAAATAAAAATAAAAATAAAAAATAAACACATTGCACACATCCCTCAATGTTCTTAAATAATAATTATCATGGATATCCTTTCACTTGATGCAAGCAGACAGGAATCAATAGTTGCCATAAAATATAGTACTTGTGTTATCTATTTCAACAGATCATGTCAATCTGAAGTGACACTGATGAAGCCCCCTCTGGAACTGTTTAACCTATCTGGCATTGTAAAAACAGGACAGGATAAAACTTTTTCAGTTATTTGAACTATCTTTTTTGCTATAAACTTCATGCGAGCAGGAAGCACATCTGTCTTCCTGTTTATTCAGCACAGCATTATAAAGTATGGGTTAAAAAAATATTGACCAAAATATTGAGTCATTAGCTCTCCTTATGTCACAACTGATGCATAGAGGAAAACTAAACTCAATGATTAGAATTATATTTAAACTGCAAGTTTTGTAAAGAAATTTCCCTGAAAAGGCTGAAAGCATTAGCATTTTACATTTCAATTTACTATATTGAGTATCCATATCAAGCAGATATATTGTCAAAAGATTAATGTTTCCATAATTCAGTTCATAAATATATATGTTATTTTCCAAGTACCATGGTTTTGTCTAGGCAGTGTGAATACAGCTTTGAGCACAAGATCCTGAGTTTCTGGAATTTATGTTCTAAAAGAAGGAAGACATAATTATCATTTACAACTTAAAGTTGTAAAACACAAGTTTAAATAGCATGATTAGTGTTATGGAAAAAAAAATAAGAACAAAAGAAGGGGACAGAGAGAAAAATGCATATGCATTGAGAGAATTGTCTGGTTCAAATATATTGAAAAAGGAATATTTGAACAGAGAAAAGAATGAAGAAAAAGAGTAAGCCAAGCAAAATATTTATGACCTAGTCTTTTCAGACGGAAAAACAAGAGCCTGTCCTCTCATCCAGGTATCACATAGTAGGGACAATAAAGCACAAATGCAGCCCCCTCAAAAATAAAACAATAAATTTACTGAAAGCTAAGTAAATGCTTGATTATTTCTAAATGCAGCATTTCTGAAATACTGAATTAGAAAGTGGGTATTTAAATTGGTACTATAATGGACCATCTTACTCTATCTTTGACTCTAAACCTTGGGGCATACTAATGGGGAACAAGGTTTGTTAGCACAATCTTTGACCACTTTACCAGGCACATGCTCATTCGCAAAATTCCCAGCAAAATGG
Source organism: Carlito syrichta (assembly GCF_000164805.1). NCBI lineage: Eukaryota > Metazoa > Chordata > Mammalia > Primates > Tarsiidae > Carlito > Carlito syrichta. Next base: position 378,678 of record NW_007232168.1, on the reverse strand, counting down.
AGAGCTCAGAAATGGCAGGCCAAATTCTGATGGCAGTAGAGTGTAGTCAGGGAATGAACCTGTCCTCTGATGGTGTTTATTGGATGGAAGCAATGTGTATTTAAGACCAGAGAATATGTGTACCTGCTGTACTAGAAAGCAAATATAGTCTAAACAAGACACCATTTCTTACATAAGCAGTGACTCTGAGTACACAATACCCACCAGTAGAGGAGACATAGCCTATTGATAAGTTCTTTCTGGTCCAATCACTTGTTCTTAATGCTACAGGAAGAAGTGATAGAGTGGAAAAATGGGATAGTAAGATAAAATTTTTCTTATGACTCTTTTCCAGAAAAACTAAAGTGAGAGTATCAGGAAAAAGTTTGTTTTTAAATATTCCTCAGATTTTATTGTTTTATCCCAATAGGCAATAACAACATCCACAATCACCCAGAAGTACATGCATTAGCCCATTGGAGGAAAAGACCAGCAACAAATCATGGTTGTCCTGTAGTCATCTTTATCCTAGTGCTCTCCAATCTCTACTACCAGTAAGCCACTGTATTCCTCTAGAAAGACACTTAGGAGGTTCAATGTTTATATGCAGAAGAATATAAAATGGACACAAAAGGATATTAATTATATTTTAAACTAAATATTCTTAAATTTAATAAATTGTAAATTTCCTTAAATTTTAAATCTTGAATTTTCTTTGCCATGTAGTTCAGTGTATCTGACCAAGACATTCAGGACAATCAACACTATGAAGTAGCATAAGAGTATTACAAATAATATAATTTGTGCTATATGAAAGGTTCACATTAAAATAATATAAATTCCTCCCCATCAGTAAAACATGGAAATCCAAAAAATTAAATTCTTAATCTTTATAGTCTAAAGAGATTTGAATTAGAAGTTTTTAATGATTTAATATTTTCATATATTCAGTTTCCACATAATGAATTTATCTCAAACATCTAGGATCCTCAGCATAGTGCTATGCCTTCGTCATCTTTAGAAAAATATCACACAATCATCTCTAAAGCTATACATGCTTTTTCACTCTAAAAAAATGCTAAAATTATGCTAAACAAAATTTTGTTTTCAACAACTGACTCAAAGTGCTAAGATAATTATTTTTATTATTTTTATTAACATTTTTTATTTTAAAATTGTGGGGTACGGTTAAGGGTTAGGTATACAAACAGGCCTTTGTCAGACGTGGAGTTGGCAAATACTTATTCCCAGTCTGTGGGCTGTCTCCCTGCTCGCTTGATGGTTTCCTTGGCTTTGCAGAAGCTTGTCAGTTTAATAAGGTATCACTTGTCTATCTTATCTCTTATGGCCTATGCTTTTTGGGTTTTGTTCAGGAATTGGATTCCAGTTCCAATTTTCTTAAGGATGTGTCCTGCATTTTCTAAGGTTCTTATGGATCGAAGTTTTGCATTTAGGTCTCTAATTCATTTAGAGTTAACATTTTGTGTATGGGGATAGATAGGAGTCTTGCTTGAATCTTCAGCATGTGGTCAGTCAGTTTTTCCCGCATCGTTTACTGAATAGCTTCTCCTCTTCCCAGTGGTAGGTGGTGGAGGCTTTGTCAAAGATGAATTGGTTGAGAAATTGAGGTTTTGCTTCTGAAATCTCAATTCTATTCTATTGATCTATATGCCTGTTCCTGTACCAATACCAAACTGTTTTGATTATTAAAGCTTTATAGTAAAGTTTGAAGTGTGGTAATGTGATACATCCTGCTTTGTTTTTGTTTTTGTTTTTTTTTGGTGAGGATTGTTCTGCCTATTCTTGGTCATTTGTATTTGCATATGAATTCCTGCATTGTTTTTTCTAGCTCTGAGATGAATGTTGCTGGTAATTTGATGGGTATTGCATTAAATCTGCTGATTGCCTTAGGTAAGATGAGTATCTTCACAATGTTGATTCTTCCAATTCATGAGCATGGGATATTTTTCCACTTGTTTGTGTCACCTTTGATTTCTTTGAGTAGTGTTTTGTAGTTTTCATTGTAAAGGTCTTTCATGTCTCTTGTTAGGAAGATGCCAGGGTATTTTCTTTTCTTGTTTTTTTTTTTTCATGGCTATTGTGAATGGGATTGTGCTTTTTATTTGGGTTTCTGTTTGTTTATTATTGGTGTAAAGAAATGTGATTATCTTTTGCACATTTATTTTATACCCTGAGAGTTTGCCAAAGTCCTTTATCAGTGCAAGGAGGCTTTTGACAGATTCTCTTGGGTTTTAAAGGTACACAATCATGTTGTCTGCAAAGAGAGATAACTTGACATCCTCTTTTCCTCTTTGGATACCCCTGATTGCCTTCTCTTTTCTGATTGCTCTAGCCAGGATTTCCAATTCTATATTGAACAGGAGGGGAGAGAGTGGGCATCCTTGTCTTCTTCCACTTTTCAGGGGAAATGGTTCCAATTTTTGTCTGTTTATGAGTATGCTAGCTGTGGGTTTCTCGTAGATGGCATTTACTATTTTGAGGTATGTTCCATGTATGCCTAGATGTTCGAGGGTTTTTATCAAGAAGGGGTGCTTGATTTTATCAAAAGTTTTTCTGCATCTAATGATATAATCATGTGCTTTTTGTTCTGACGTTTGTTGATGTATTTGATTACATCTATTGTCTTGAGAATGTTGAACCAGTCTTGCGTCCCAAGGAGGAAGCCTACTTGGTCATGATGGATGATTTTTGAGATGTGTTGTTGAATCTGGTTTGCTAAGGTCTTTTGAGAATTTTAGCATCTATGTTCATCAAAGACATTGGCCTGTAGTTCTCATTCTTTGTTTGGTCTTTATCTGACTTGGTATCAAATTGATGTTAACTTCATAAATGATTTGGGGAGGGTTCCATCTTTCTCAGTCACCTAGAATACTTTCAGTAGGATTGGTATTAGCTCCTCCTAAAATGTCTTATAGAATTCTGCTGGAAAACCTACTGGTTCAGGACTTTTTTCTGTCAGTAGTTTTCTTATGACATAATCAATTTCTTTGATTGTTATGGGTCTATTTAGGGTCTTAGTTTCTCCTTGTTTCAACCTAGGCAGGTTGTGTGATGTCAGAAAGTCTTCCATTTCCTTAAGGTTTTCAAGTTTGTTTCCATACAAGTGTACATCCTAGTCTCTGATGATCTTTTACATTTCTTCAAGGTAAGGTGTGACTTCATCTCCTGTATTTCTGATTGTATTTATGTGGGCTTTTTCTCTTTTTTCTTGGTCAGTCTAGCTAGGGAACCATTGATCTAGTTTATCCTTTCAAATAACCAAAATTTTTTCATTAATTTTTTTGTATTATCTTTTTGTCTTCTATGTCCCGGATTTGGGCTTTCATTTGGTGATCTGGATTCTTCTGCTGAAGTTAGGGTTTTGGTGGTCTTGCTTTTCCAGCTTCCTTAGGTGACTTGTTAAGCTGTTAATTTGTGATCCTTCCATTTTCTTCATGTGCGTTTGTAGAGATATGAATTCCCCTTTACTACAGCTTTCATGGCATCCTAGAGATTTTGTTAAGATGTCTCTTCATTTTCATTTGTTTCCAGGTATCTTTTAATCTGGTTTTGATTTCACCATTGACCCAGGAGTTGTTTAGGATCATGGTATTTGGTGTCCGTGTCTTTGTGGGTCTTTGTGGGTTTGGGGAAACTTGTTGGTGTTGATGTTTATTTTCATTCCACTGTGGTTCGAGAGGTTACATGACAAAATTTCGATCTTTTGAAATTTGTTTATGCTTGATTTATGGTCAAGTATGTGGTCAATCTTAAAGAACATTCCATGCAGTGATAAGTAGAATGCATATTCTGTGGCCATTGGGTGAAGTGTTCTGTAGGTATCAATTAAGTTCATTTAGTCAAGAGTCACACTTTGGTTCCGGATCTCGCTGCTGATTTTTTGTCCTGATGATCTGTCTAGGGTTGTGAGTGGGGCATTAAAGTCCCCAGCTACGATAGTGTTAGAGTCAATATCTTTTTTTAGTTTTCCTAGAAACTGCTTTATGAAAGTTGATGCTCCTATATTGCGTGCATTTATGTTTTGGATAGAAATTTTTTGTTGATGGAGTGAACCTTTTATCATTATGTAGAGGCCTTCTCTATCTTTTTTAATTTTTTACAGTTTAAATGATATTGTCTGAAATTAGCATCGTGACTCCTCCTTTCTTTTGTGTTCGTTCACCTGGATATTTGTTTCCCATCCATTTACTTTGAGTCTGTGAGTGCCCTTTCTAGTGAGATGGGTCTCTTGAAGGCAATATAGTGTTGCCTGGTGATATTTTACCCATTTTGCCATTCTATATCTTTTCAGTGGTACATTTAGTCCATTCAGGCTAATTATTGAAATGTGAGAGTTGATCCTTATCATAAGGTTCTTATAGAGTTGTTATTGTTGTTGTTTTTCTTTGTTTGTTGTCTTTCTTTTGGTTTGGGGGTTGGTTCATATGTGTTTTACTCTTTTTCCTGAACTCTTGTGAAGAACGTTATTGTTCTCTTTTCCTTTTCTTCTGTGTTTAGTATTTTCTTAAGTGTTTCTTGTAGAGGTGGTCTGGTGGCAGTGTAAGTTCTTAGGGATTGTATATCTAGGAAAGATTTTAATTCTCCCTCACTGATGAAGCTTAGCTTGCCTGGGTAGGTTATTCTTGGTTGAAATTGTTTACCTTTTAGAACTTTGAAGATAGGGTTCCAAGATTTCCTAACCTGCAGGATTTCTGTAGATAAATCTGCTGCTATTCTAATTGGTCTTTCATGGCAGGTGATCTGGCCTTTTTCTCTTGCTGCCTTTAGGAGTTCTTCTTTTATACCTACTTTGTTTAGGCAAATTATTATTTGTCTGGGAGTTGGTCTTCTCATTTGTTGTCTTGCAGGGATTCTCTGAATCTCTTGTGTTTGAATTTTAGCATCACTGATGAGTTGAGGGACATTTTCTTCAATAATCTCATGGAATGTTTGCTCCAAGATGGCCTCTGTCTCTCTTTTTGTTTCAGGAAGTCCAATTTCTCTTAGGTTTGCTCTCTTGAAGCAGTTGCTCATCCCCTGAAGGTTTTGTTCTGTCTTTTTAAGCTTCTTTTCTATGTTTTTGACAGTTTGGGCTAGTTCTATATTTTGGTCCTCAAGCTCTGAGATTCTTTCTTCTGCTTGACTAATTCTGCTTTCCATGATTATCAGTTTGTTATTTATTTCATTCACAGTATTCTTTACTATTGTCATCTCAGTTATCAACTCCTTCTTAGTTTCTTTTTGTCTCTTCAATTCTTTTTAATCTCTCCATTAATGTCTTGATATCTAGGTTTGTAGTTTGAGACCAGTGATTCTGGGGGCTCTTCATTGTTTGCATTCCAAAGCCTGTTTTCTCAGTGTCTGCCTTCCCAGGGGTCTGGAGAGAGACCCATATTCTTCTTTTGGTTTTTCTTCCTTTTATGTAGATTTTTCTCTCTCCCCACCTTTCCTCCCCTTCTTTAATTCTGTTTTTCAAGAAAGGTGGGGTTGCTTTTACTTCTTTTGTTCAATCTCTTTTTCCTCCTTATGAGGATCCTCTGGCTTTGTTCAGTTTTGAGGCTGGACTGTGGGTTGGAGGCTGTACTTTTTGCAGTTTTGAGGCTTAACTGAGGGGGACGTTGTGATTCAGAATCTATCTGCAGATCCCAGTATCCACCAAAAGGTGTATGGGCACATTGAACCCATTTCCCACTGCCTTACAATCTGTCCGTGCAGTGGGGTTTAGGTTTGCTCCCTTAGAAACCAAGGTGGAGGCTGCTTGTAGATGGGCTGGATAATGTAAATCTCTGCCTGGAAAATGGCCGAGGTGGGCAGCTCCTCTTTTGTGGATCTTTTCTCTCCATTCATCCTTTCTCTCCACTCGTCCGGGTCTGTGGGCGATCCACTATGATGGGATGTGGTGGTGTGTCTCCCGCATCAGACACTGGGGATCAGTGACACAGCTGGGCATTGGATCTGATCTACCAGCCGGCTGGAATGGAGGAGGGAGCTGGGAATTCCCTCTTCTGGAGCTGAGAGTGGCTGATCAACACCTCCTTAAGATACTGTTCCCTTACACAGCCATGGGGTCCCACGTTAGTTGCCTCAGTCAGAGCGGGGACCGGAACTCCAAAAGGTGGGTGTTGAGCGGTGACAGTGACTTTGGGCTCCACACAGGGCACTTCAGTTAGGAGTGGAGCTGGTATCTCTGAGGAGCAGGTGCCTAGAGCCTCCCTGGGTGACGGCAGCTTGAAATAGGGCAGGACTGGAGCCCAGGACCTAGGGCAGGGAGCTGAAACTCTGAGAAGTGAGCACCCAGTCAGGAAGGAAGCTGGCAGCAACTGAGTGCTGGGCGGATCAGTGTCAGCACGGGAACCCAGATTTCCACAAGGCAGTATCCAAGGGTCTCCACAGGTGGCAACTGGTAGCTTGGGGCCGGATGAGACATTGTAGTCGGGGAGGGAGCTGGGATCTCCACATGGCCGGGGTCCGGAGCCACCTATGGTGGAGCAGTAATAGCCAAGGGGCCACAATAGTCAGCCTTGCATGGGACCAAGAATCTCCAGGGCTTGAACTGGTGCGGCTGGCAGTGGACAGGGGGGTGGGGGAAGGAAAGTAAGAGTCTTTATGGGAACTCACTTTTGGAGAATCTCACAGTCCCACCTATGCCATTGCCATCTTACTGGAACCCAAGATAATTATTTTTTAAAAAACCACAGGAACGAAATCTAAGATGGTATCTTGGAAAATGAATATTAGTGAAAAAATCATGTAAAAATTACAAATACACTTAAATTCTTTTAAAACTTAAAAATGTATAACAATGTCACATCTAAACACCAAGTCTTACTGAGGCTACCTTCTTCCCCATGTCTCTCCCACATCAATATCTAAATTTTCTTGCTGTAATTGAAAGAGTATCTCATTTGAATGGAATCTGGTTTGCTTTGTAATAGTTGCCTTCTGAAAACTCAAACTGTCTCATTTATTCTGCATTATCCACAGAACCCAGAATTGGTAACAATCACAAGGTAACTGATACTATCTTATTTCCCAGCACTTTCTGCAACCACCACCTCCAATATACCAACATGCTGGAGATCTGGGGCGGGGGGTTCCTCCACAGGTTCTATCTGATGAAAAAAAAAATAGAAAAAAGAAATTTTTTAAAAAACAAATGTTTCTAAAAAGTCAAGCATGTACCTGGTAACTCCAAAGCACACAGCTTTCAAGGTAAAAGTGAATTGAAGAATGTGACTCAGATAAAAATTAAATAAGGTTCTTGAATATTCACCTGTATATACGGTCTAAAACCCTCACCTAGGGAGGAGCTGACTTTGCCAGGTACAAATAATTTAGACTTTTCACATTTATCAGTTACTCACAGGGAAGGAGAGCGGAGGATAAAGGGAGCAAATGACAGTGATCCCACACACAGACAGGTAAATATAGAGAGAAGACAAAAGAAACAATGAAAGGAGACAGGGAGTAGAGGTAGAGACAAAGATAGGGTGGGTGGGGAGGTGAAGGTTATGGGGATTAAAGATAATTGGCCTGCTTTTACAAGGCAATATTAAGACTTTTACCCAAGTGTTCTTAACACATGGAGACAGAAAACAGAGAGTCCTTTCATCCATCTTCTTACCCACATATGAGGAAGTATAAGGAAAAGAGTATAGTATATTTCCAAATATTAAGGCAAAGCAATCCCAACATCTAGTGGAACAATATTGCTCATTGCATATCTGCGTCTCAAAAGTTGTATTAACTACTCTTTTACTTCTGAACAAGGACAAATAAAGAGTCTCACAGAAGATGGAAGCTGCCTTCTCAGCATGATGCCAGGGGACATGTGGTCTACAGTGCTGTCCTCTGAGAGCCCAGATAAGAATGTAAGGAATGGAAAAAGATTTCTTCCATCATACAAACCACTCATTATAATTTAAGGTAGATTACTATGACAGATAGTATAATAGAGCCATGAACACAGAGAAATGATTTGGTAGGTAAAAATGTTGGGGAATTTTTTGCAGAGAAGATAACACTTGTAAGAAGTCTTGAAAATTAAGTGGGATTTTTTTTTATCAAGCAGTCAAATTGAAAAGATTATTCCAGGTAATAAGAGCAAAAACCTAGAGATATAAAGTATATGATTTGTTTAGCAGATAATAAGATTCAGTCAGAAAATGGTTATGTTACTGGAATTGACAGAGTATAAAGTGTATGATTTGTTTAGCAGATAATAAGATTCAGTCAGAAAATGGTCATGTTACTGGAATTGACAGAGACAGAATAATGGAGAGACAGTGTATATATGTGAACATTCTGAGGTGTGTGAAGAAACCTGTCTATTATCATGTTATAGTTCTTTTTAAATGCCATGCTAAGAATTTAGATTTGAATTTTTAGCAATGGAAGACTAATAAAGGAATTTCTACTAGAAAAATGAAATAATCTGATGAGTAAGTTAGGACAATTACCATTGGTGCCCATGTGAAATGCGAGAAAGAAAGGTTAAAGTTGATGTGGCCCCAAAGTTTTTCTAGCCCAGGTAATTCCTTCCATATCACCGGCAGTGGTCCCCAACCAAAATGGATTTTTGTAATCTTCTCACAAAATAGAACCACTCTGATAACTTTGGGCCTCAACAGATTTTGGTAATGCTTTGAATGAGCCTTGGCAAATCTAGAAATAACATCAGAGGAGTTCAATACTTTATAAAACAGGCACACACACAAAAAATAACAATGGGAAAGATCAAGATCAAGACTCAGAGATTTACAGCGCATACCATTCCCAATTGGTAAACTTAATCCTACAATTTTTTGTGCCCATGACCATCTACAAAATAGCTCTCAATCTAAGATGGCACCACCTACCTGAGAGTACAGTAATTTATGAGGATATATTTGATTATCAAAATCAGTGTGTGGGGGGGTGCTGTTGAATTTTAGTGAAGAGAGCTCAGGAATGGTAACCTTCCTGAAACATGTAGGGCAGGCCTTAGTGATAACTACTGTTATAACTATCCTATTAAAAATGCCAGTATTGCCTCTGCAAGGAAAAAAAAAATGTTACACAAAAGTGTGATTTGTGGAACAATTTAGTCTCAAAAATTCTCTATTAAAAAAAAAACCAAAAATAAACCCACTCATACACACACAACTAATGTTTGGCAAAGGCACCAATAATACTCAACGTGAAAAAGATAGTCTCTCCAATAAATGGTATTGGAAAAACTAGATATGCACATGAAAATGAGTGAAGCCAGGCTCTGTGGCTCAGCCTGTAATCCCGCGCCTTGGGAGGCTGCGGTGAGTGGATTGCCTAAGCCCGCGGGTTCGAGACCCATCTGGGCAAATTGGCGAAACCTCATCTCTACAATAAATCAAAAAAAATCAGCCGGGCGTGGTAGCGCGCGCCTGTAGTTTCAGCTACTTGGAAGGCTGAG